>NW_006159605.1:14776-20328 GCF_000334495.1 Tupaia belangeri chinensis | reverse complement strand
AATATGCAAAATGACAATAAGAAATATGAATGGTATCTACAAAAACGTGAATGGTATCTTAATCTATAATCTACTTGTTTTTACAGTATACCAAATTTTAGAACTTTATTCACAAATGATAAAGGGTATCAGGATATTTAAAGAATTTTTTTATACACACACACACGTATACATATATATTAAAAAGTCATGGGCTCCATAAAGACATAACACATCTCAGTCAATGTTGAACTGCATATATGTTAGTAGTCCCATAGACCATATAAATTCCATGTGCTGTGTGAAATATCATATAGATTTGTGGAAGTGCAATCTATTATGTACACAGAATAAAATAACTTTGTAAAAATGTATTTCTTAGGGACCAGCAAATGGAGCAATGGTTATGTCATTTGGATTTTCACATGGCTGAGCCAAGCTTTAGCCTCGGATCCGGTAGCTTAAAACTCATTCTTGGTACGTGTGTGTGTGTGTGCCTAAAATCCCAAAAGGAGAATGGAGAAGAGATTGTGGTTGTGGCAATCTACCCTGGGGCATGATTTCTCTTTCTCCCTCTACTCTCTCTGGTGAGTTCATGTGCCCTGTAGGAAAAATCTCTTTAAAAAATAATTTAAAAAATTCAAAAGTATACTCTCAAACATATTTATCTTATTAAAATACTCAACTATGTATATATAAATACCACCTCATTGATTTTATTAATTGGATTGTTGCTTGAACAAATAAAAGAAACCAAATCAGCCTATAAAAACAGGAATTATTTATATAGTTTAGAATGTACAGGGACCAGCAGTTAGCGTAATGGCTATGTCGCTGGACTCCCATGTAGGCAACCACGGTTCACGTCCTGGACCCAGTGGATTAAAACTCACACCAGGTGTGTATGTGTGTGTGCCCAAGATCCCAAGAGGAGAATGGAGGAGAAGGGATTGTGGCATGGCCATCCCCCCTGGTGGGGGGTGAATATAGTTTAGAATGTACAGGGACCAGCAGTTAGCGTAATGGCTATGTCGCTGGACTCCCATGTAGGCAACCACGGTTCACGTCCTGGACCCAGTGGATTAAAACTCACACCAGGTGTGTATGTGTGTGTGCCCAAGATCCCAAGAGGAGAATGGAGGAGAAGGGATTGTGGCATGGCCATCCCCCCTGGTGGGGGGTGATTTCTCGCTTTCTGTTTCTCTGTCTCTGTCTGGTGAGAACACACACCCTATGGCAAAGAAACAGCTCAAAAAAAAAAAAAGAATGTATATAAGCAAAATCAGATAGCACAATTCTGGACATAAAAGGCAAATTTTTGTTTTGTTAATTTATATTTTGACTGAGACAAGGGTTCAAATTGTTTTCTTTAGAATTTGCATAGGTCATGTATGTTCACAGGAGAGAGACAGAGACAAAAAAGAATAAGTGAGAAATTAAACCTCAAAAAGATAGGCAAGGCACCATTTCTTCTCCTTCATTCTACTCTACAGATTTGGGCATTCCCACACACGCACACAGGCATGATTTTTCAAGCCACTGGATAAAAAACTAAAATGATAGCCATGTCAAGTCCAGCACCTTCATAATGACTGCACCAACTACCCTGTAAAACTCAAATTTATTGATGAGTTAAACAGAGAGAGAAAGACAGACAGATGCTGAGGGTAAAAGTGAGAAATCACTCCCCCAGGAGAATGGCACACACATCTGGCATGAGTTTCAAGTCACCAGGTCCAGGACTTGAACCACAATCAGCCTGTGGAATTCCAGTGATGTAAGTATTATTTGATCTGCTGACCCCCACCTCTGTATGTATTTCATATACAAGTGACATTGTACCTTTTTGAAACTAACAGCCCAGTTAATTATCATTTCTTTGATAACCAAACCTTGATCATTGGAATTCCTGTAGATAAAGTCTCCTACTTTAACAAACAGCCAACTGTGATCAGGAAGTCTCACAAGATTGTGGATATCATACGGTATCGTATTTCTTTCTTCATCCAGGGGCACACGGTACCCAATGCTGTTTGTCAGTTGGCTTTTCCTCCGAAATGGATGAAGCTGGATTAAAAGTAGGGTTTACAAATTAGGACTGCATTTAATGTAGAGTGGACAGTCCATATCTATAAAGTAATCCTATTTTAACATCTCTATTTACATGTTCACTTTTGTGTAGGGGCTCAGTTTGGTTTGAGTGTTCAGCAGCTCGGGACTTATCTAAGATTAATCCTTAAAAAAAAGGGAAAAAAAGACAATGGAAAAGTGGTTGTCACTCATGAGAAAAATCATAGTATGTTTTTCTGAGTCTAATTTGTACTCATACTCTCATAAATTCCAAACTAATAAAATCTGATTTGAACCAATTAGGGGCTAATCTTGGTCATTCATAAAGGTGGGGCCAAAGGTGGCAATGGTGATAAGGTGTTGGACTCCTCACATGGCAGATTGTGGTTCAAATCCTACATCTAATGGCTTATTTTCTTACTTTCCCTTTCTCTTTCTCTCTGATCAAGTTTTTAAAATAATAATAAAGTAAAATTATAATTATTTTAAAAAAGCATGTATGTGTGCATCCCCAGAATTCCGAATGGAGGGAGTTCCATTGGTAATTACTTCTAATGGTCATGATTACATCATGGCCAGTTTGTAATGGCCATGATGCTTTCTGTCTCTCTGTCTCTCTCTGACTGTCTGGCAAGCACACACGCCCTATAGCAAAAACCTCTCAAAAAAAAAAGAAAGAAAGAAAGAAAATTTGCCTTTTGCATGATTTCTCAATTATCCTAACTTTGCCTGGAAAATGCACATGCCTTACCTAATAAGTAAGTTTTTACAGAAATATTATATTTTATTCATTATTATTAATATGTTATATTGACCACAAAGACACAGAGTGAGAGAAAGGGAAAAAGAAAGCTGAAAATTCCAATATTCTAACCATGGTCAGTCATGTGGAAATCCAGTGCCCTTACCAACCACACCTTGCAGAAAAAATTTTAAGACATTATATAAATGAATAGGTTTAGATTCTTGGTAGTGGTAGTGATATTATAAAGGTGTGCATTTCTCCAAGTTTATCAAAATATGTACCTTAAATGTGTGCAATTTTGGGATACTATTTAGACCCAATTAAAAATTTTTGAAAAGGGAAAACATGTTTTGTTCTTTCTTTATTTTGGACATCTTTTGATAAGAGTGTAATTGTCATGTGACAATGCAATAAACAATTTGTGGCAAAATATAAAATTAAAACTTCTAAATTCTAACAGGTATTTTTGCTTTTTGTTTTTCTAGTGAGAATGTGTCCAGAGACAGAAAAAGAAATAGAGAGAAAAAAAGAGGAGAAAGCACCTCCCATGAGTAAAGTTCAGGCTGCAATCCCTTCTCGATTTCCTCCTCCTTTGTAATTTTTAGGCCTATGTGCATATGCACATGCCTGGACTGTTTCTTCAGCCTCCAGGTCTGGGACTTGAGCCATGTGAAATCTAGCTGCCTTAATCACTAGGCCATGGTTTCAACCCACAAAATAGATTTTTTGAGTCAATTATTTATTTATTCTTATCTATTATTATTATTTTAAATTTGCTAAAGGACATTTGTGCTCATGAAAGAGAGAGAGAGAGTAAGAAAGCAAACTGCCAGGTCTAAGACTGGAATCATAATCAAGAGTCCAATGACTTAACCATCAAATCATTTGCTGACTTCATTAAAGAGATTTCTTTAAAAGAATTATTTAATTTTATTTTATTCATTCCTTTATTTTAATTTGGTCAGAGAGAGACACAGAGAGCAAGAGAGCAGAAAAGTGAGAAAGCAGGCCACCAGGTCCAGGACTCAAATTGTGTCTGGCCATGTGGGAGTGTCCAGCACCTTAACCACCATGCCACCTGCTGGTACCCAGAGATTTTTTTAAAGAGGTTTTTTCTATAGGGTACGTGCGATCACCAGAGAGACGGAGAGAGACAGAAAGACAGAAAGTGAGAATTCACCCCTCATGGGGGATGGCCACGCCACAATCACTTCTCCTCCATTCTCCTCTCGGGATCTTGGGCACGCACGCACATGCTCCTGGCATGAGTTTTAAGCCATCGGGTCTGGGATGTGAACTGCGGTCAACTACGTGGGAGTCCAGCGACATAGCCATTATGCTAACTGCTGGTCCCCAGAGATTTTTAATAAACCATGTTATCCTCTTAACTTTTGAATTTGCTTTTGAAGAGTCAATGTCAAACTTGTTCAAAGTGCAAGTCAAATGTTATTGTTAATACAAGTGGAAATAAGATAGAAACTAAACTTTCTGATGTTTATTTTTATGTAAATATATTGTATGTACTTGCTTTGCTCAACAAATCTAATGTATTTGTCCCTTTTTGATATTTTTATAGAAAATTTATAAATTTAGTGTTCATTTTTTCAATTATTCATTTTACCTTACTGAGTTATTATTTTTAAGTTTGCTATATGGCAATATACTCACCAAAGAGAGACAGCAAGAAAGAGGGAAAGTAAGAAAGCAAATTACCAGTTCAGGACTTGAGCCACAGTTGGCCATGTGTGAATCCAGAACTTTAACCATGATGCCAGAAATTCCTGAGACTACAGGTCTCAAAATTTTCATGTTTTAAAATTGAATCACTGTTCCTTCCTCCAGGATTTTTGCAGACAGTATTGGTATAGTTAATTCTAAAAGAAACTTCTTTCCTTGAGTCATGTTAGGATAGTATGTAGAACTTATTTTTGTCCTCAGCATGAGTATTCCATGAAGGCCACAGCATCTGTATCTCTAGAGATATGGTTATTATGTTAATATACTCTGCTGTTGGATGCATTCCTAAACACACACACAGATTAAAAAATACACACAGATTTGACCAATTTAGATCTATGTTCTGTCAAGCATCTTTTCTTGGACATTTTTAGTATTTCACTGTACATTATTTTTACTAACCTAATCAAATTTTAAAAATTTGCCAGAGGCTAAAGGTCAGAGAGACAGAGAAAGAAAGCAACTTTCATGGAGAATGGTCATACTGCAATTCCTTCTCCTTCACTAACAAATATATGATCAGGGACACACACATTTCTAGTTGTTTCTCAACGACTGGGCCAGGATTTGAGCGACAAGATTGGCCATGTGGGATCTGACTACATCAATGACCAGGCCATGGAGCCAGGCCAAATATTTTACAATTTTCGTCTCTAATGGCAGAACTCTCTTTAGAAATAACAATTATCTATATACATTGGGTTAAAAAAAAAAACTAAAAATTTTTGCCTGATCTTGTTATTTTAAGAAGAAAACATAGGTTGTGTGTTTTGTTTTTAAGAGAGGTTTTTGTTATAGGCCATGTGTGTTCACCAGAAAGACAGAGGAGACAGAGATACAGAAAGAATAACCACTCCTGGTGGGATGGCCACACTGCAATTCCTTCTCCTCCATTCTCCTCTTGGGATCTTAGGCACACACCCACACTTGCCCAGCATGTTTCAGCTACCAGGTCTGAAACAGAAACCATGGTTGACTATGTGGGAGTCCAGCAACATAACCATTACACCATCCGCTGGTC
>NW_006159605.1:10110-14398 GCF_000334495.1 Tupaia belangeri chinensis | reverse complement strand
TCTGGACATCGTTGATTAAAAGTCATGATGGGTACATGTGTGTGCATACCCAAATACCCAAGAAAAGAATGGAGAAGAAGGGACTGCAGCACAACGATCCCCACAGGGGGATGGTTTAACACATTTTCTCTTTCTCTGGTGAGTGCACACACCCTGTGACAAAAGCTAAAAAAATACAAGAAACAAACAAAACCTTCAGGAGTTGGCAGGTGGTGCTGTGGTTTAGTTAACTCCCACATGACTGACCACAGTGTGAGTCTTGGACCTGGAAACTTGAAAATCATGCAAGTCATATGTGCATGTTTCCCCAAAACCACAGTAGGAGAATGGAGTAGAAAGGATTGTGGTGTGCGCATTACCCTCTGGGAGGGTGATGTTTAACTTTCCCTTTCACTGTCTCTCTCTGATAAGTGTATGTGTTCTAAAAATATTTTTTCAAAAAAAAATCATTCTGAAATTTATTAAGTGCTTGTGATGGATGTTTACCTGCCAGGGAAGAATAGGCTGGTCTGCATCTCCTGGATATCACATTTCTATTTTATGCAAAAGCATCTTATAAAAAAATTTGGGCCACAACATGCACAGCATGATAGATAAAATATCTGGGGTCAGATATGATCATCATGCTGAAGTCAGATGGTAGAAACTCTAGGGAAGAATTTGGTAGACAGTCCCCAATTTTGCCACAAAGTGATCCAACAAGTGAGCATTCAAAAAAGTGAAGCCAGAGTTTACGGAAGTGAAAATCTTCTGGGTATTGGGAAGGGTTCACTGTCTTGAGAAATTGTTTAAAGCCAGAAATTTTCTTTTCCTGGTTTGAAAATAAGAGACTTCCATGAAAAAGGTATGGCATGTGTACCATAAATGTAAAAATATCTTTCGACTCTGAAGAGTGGAAATTTCTCATGATCAATAACTTTCCCCGAATTAACCAGAATTCTCCTGTTCCCAGACTCCAGACACTACCTCCATCACCATGTATTATATACATATTTGCGGATGAAACTCTGATCCTCTTCATAAGAGTAAAGTCACCTGGTAAAAAAGACACCTTTTGTGGCACGGAGCTTTTCTGTAAAGGCCACACAGATATCCTTTTCTATCATCTTTTTCTTTAGATCCTGAAGGAACTGTTCTTCTTGCATATCATCAGATGCATAGAGTGCCACCCACGTCCAGCCATAATGCAACCAGCAGATGATTCCATAAATCAGCGAGCTGTCCTTGGTTTCCATCTGATAAACTGATGGAAATTGTTTTTTATCACTTAGGATGGGATCAAAAGGACCATATGTGATATGAATAAGAAAGTAATAACTTGATTTTGATCTTAGTGGGATTTGGGATTGTTCCACTTAAACAGGGAGGAGATAAAACCATAGAATGGGATACTGAGATATATGTGATTAAATGTACTATAAAAATAATTTAAAAAATTTAAAAAGAATATTGAGTGCAGAGAATTCATGTTGTGGAAATAACACTATTGTGTGATTTAGAACAGTAGAAGACTGTTTCTCAGGCCTGTTTCTTTCAATAAAGGACATGTGACTAGCCCTAATAATAGTATCACTTCCAGACCAAAGCATAAAAGAAAAAGTATAAAGTTCAATACTTGTTCCATTGTCTACAGTGGGAATGAGGGCTGCATAATTTATAAAAATGGTACAACAAGATCTTGGTGACTTTGCTAATGTGAGCTCTTGTGACATGTGGATCAGAGGCTTCCTTTCCTAGCACCCAAGGTTAAAAATGTCAACTATGAGAAAAAATATTGTATTGATTTTTTTGATACTGTGTTTTAATCATCAAACCACAATGTACATTGTCTTAAAACATAACAACTTAGCCTCTCTGATAGTTTTATAATGTTTTTATTTCAAGAGCATGATTCTCCTGAACTAATGCTATGTTTGCCATTAATGTCTCCTGAAACTTTTATTAGACAGTTCCCCTGGAAAAATCTCTGAGGTGGAGAGTTGATATGTGGAAAGTAACTGGAAGTGCTTTCAAGAGATCCACCTGTATGGATGTCAGGAAGGGCAGAGGGAGCTGTAAACATCAACTGCTGTAACTGAGCCATAGCCAACTTGAAGGATCGTTGATGCTGGAATGTCCTTTCTTTGTTCAATGTCATAATGAAAACAATATTTTTATATCTTTGTATCAAATAGTCCTATAAATGTCTAATAATATTTTCTTCTCTTAAGGTAAATCTCTACTCAGTTCATACTCTTTAAGAGACACCTTTAAATTGGCCATCAATGTTCCCATCAGTGGGGGTTGTATGTAATGGATATGAACAGGATTCTGGGTGAAATTTAACATATTTCACTTCTCTTGTTATTTTTAATTTGTTAGAGGGCAAATTGAATTATGTGTGCTTGCCACAGTGGACAGTGAGATATAACCCCTTATAGCGAATGTTTATGCCAATATTTCTTCTCCTGAATTTTCAGTTATTGGGATTTTCAACCTGCAAATACACATGCCAAGTGTGTTCTTTAAGCCACCAGGATCAAGATTTGAACCATGCAGTCAGCTATGTGGAATTCAGTCACATTAACCATCATATCACCAGCTGGTCCACCACTGAGCTTTTTCTTTCTCTCTCATCTTTGTACTGTTAATAATTGTGGAAGGCACTGCATATGGAAGCCATCTTGAGCTATCCACCATCTTGGAAACAATTAGGCTTCACTTCCTCACTGAGCATACCATTTCTCTGAAATAATGTGACCAACCATTCTCCCCGGAAGTGTTTGGGTTTCTAGGCAATGGGAGAGATCCATCCACATCAATGATTGGTTCATGCTGTTCTATCTCATTTGCATTTTGGGCAACCAATTGGTGCCCATCAGCTGTATATAACTCGCCATTTTTCCTCAATAAACAGAAGTAGGCGGAAGAAGACGACTTGATCAGCATCTCATATTGTTTGTGCATGTGTTTGTCCCATCTCTCACTCCCTCCTCCAGGGAACCTGTTCGAGTATCCCGCAGGTCGTGACAAATAATCCCATGACTCATAAAATTATACGTTTTTTTTTTTTTTCCTTATGTTTCCATAAATTGTGCCCAACTCTCATTCCCCAACCTGACAACTCACTCACCTGTGGGCTTTTGTAGAGTTCCAAAAGGGATCCAACTTGGGCTGAAAATGTTGGCATGTTTCCTGCCATGATAGCAACAGGCTGTTTCTGTGCATGGCAGTTGTAGTTTAGAAAGGTCTGATTTCCTCCAGAGAACAAAAATAGAGCATTTTGTAACTTTTTTTGTCACTGGAAAATGCATTGTAGAGATTGTAACCCAGGGAAAAGTTCAGGAGCAAATGGAGGCTTTTATTGATCTCAGCAATGGCAAAGAGAAAGGCCAATACATATTAGTAGTTCTTCCAGTTGTACCTAAACAGAGGAGACAGCATTAGGATATACAGTCAAGTCATGTGATTCAGGATAAGCTCTTCAGTCAAGCCACAGAAAATAAAGGTTTAGGCCTAGGCTGCCATTCAGAGATTCTCCTGCACTGCACATGGAGCTGGTGTGAATAATGTTTGCAGGGCTCTAGAAAACCTTTAAATGTGTTTTTATCTCTACTAAAGCAAATAGAGTCCAAACAATGAAGAGAGGTTCTGAAGACTGTGAGTGAGATGAGGTTTTATTTAGCTGGATAATGGTGATGTCAACTAAACAGAAGTGGAGAAGACAGCAACTTTTTTTTTTTTTTTGCAAGGCTATCCTCTTTGGGAGTTAATTTCTTTATTTTTTAAATTTTTTTCCCATTCATTTATTTTTACATTTTCACACAAACATTTGATTTACATATCAAAAAATTTTCTCATAGTTCTTTCTTTCTTTCTTTAGTTTTAATTTCATTTAATTTCATTTTCTTCCATACATTCAATCACATTATTATTTGTCTTACAAAATGGATATTTCAACAGGTGAACATTTCTTCCTAGTACTGTTGCTAAAACTACAAAATATCTTCAACAGATAATACCACACCTCTTTGTGCCATTAATGCTTTGCCTCCCTGTCCCTCTCCCAAATGTCCTTCCTCAGACCCTCCTCTTTCACACACACTATATCTGGTATTTACATCTATATACTGCGCTTCTATATCCTTTAGACAATTCTTCTGTCCTTTGGGGAGATACCAAGCAGTAGGATTGCTAGATCATATGGTAGTTCTATTTGTAGATTTTTGAGGAATCTCCCAATTGTTCTCCACAGTGGTTGGACCAATTTACATTCCCACCAGCAGTGTAAGAGAGTTCCCTTTTCACC
>NW_006159605.1:5539-7959 GCF_000334495.1 Tupaia belangeri chinensis | reverse complement strand
CCAGATGATTTTTACTTCAGTAAACTCTGACTTCACTTTTTTGGATGTTCACCTGCTGGATTGCTATGTAGCAGACTTGGGGTCTGCCCATCAAATTCTTCCCTAGAGTTTCTACCATCCGAACTTGACATGATGAGGATATCTGACACCAGCTATTTTATCTGTCATGCTGTGCATGTGGTAGCCCATGTTCTTTCTAAGATGCTTTTGCATAAAATAGAAATGTGATCTTCAAGAGATGCAGACCAGCCTAATAACTTTTGATAACTTATGGAGCGTTTTGTTTTGTTTTGTTTTTAAGGTTTTTGTCATAGAACACATACACTCATCAGATACAGCATGAGGGTAATGGCCACACCACAATCACTTCTACTCCATTCTCCTCCTGTGATTTTGGGCAAACATGCACATATGAATGGCATGATTTTCAAGTTTCCAGGTCTAGGATTCACACAGTGGTTAGTCACATGGGAATCCACCTAAACCATGACACCATTTACTGACTTCTTGAGGTTTATTGTTTTTTGTTTGCTTGTGTTTTAGCTTTTTCCATAGAGTGTTAACACTCATCAGAGAAAGAGAAAATTGATAAGTCACTTCCTAGGGGGATGGCTGTGCTGCAGTCCCTTCTCCTTCATTCTTTTCTTGTGATTTTTAGCATGCACACACACGTGCCCAGCATGATTTTCAATCCACTGTGTCTAGAACTTGAATCACAGTAGGGCGTGCGGTCATGTGGAAACCCAGTCACCCTAATCACCATACCACCTGCTGAGTTATTTATTTATTTTATTTTTACAGAGAATTTTACCATTGAATATGTGCCCTCAACAGTGAGAGAGAGAGAGAAAGACAGAAAGTGAGAAATCATCTCCTAGAGAAGATAGCCGCACCAGAGTCCATTGTTTTCCATTCTCCTCTTGTCATCTTCAGCATACACACACACACACACACACACACACATGCTTTCCATGAGCTTTAAGGAGCTGGGTCCAGCAATTTGACCATTTCATCATCTGCTGGTCCCTGATGAAGTATTTTTTTAAAAAACACCATCTGGGGACCAGAGGGTATTATAATGGTTATATCTCTGGACTTCTGCATAGTTGACTGTGAAGAGATTGTGGTGTGGCCATCCCCTCTGGAGTGGTTATTTCTTGTTTTCTGTCTCTCTGTCTCTCTCTGTTTTCCTGGTGAACACAAGTACCCTATAGCAAAAACCTCTTTTAAAAAAACACACCAAAAAAAACCATGTTTTCTTCTCAAAACAATAATATTAGGCAAAATAAATTTTTTTAAGTTTTTAATTTTTGTTATTTTCACCCAAGATATTTGGGTAATTGTTATTTCTACTCAGAGAATTCTGCCACTAGAGACTTAGATTATAAAATATTTGGCCTGGTTTCATGGACTGCTGGTTGATGTAGTTAGATCCCACGTGGCCAACATTGTAGCTTGAGTCCTGGATTCAGAGGTTGAGAAAGAACCAGAAATGCATGTGTCCCTGAACGCATATTTGTCAATGAAGGAGAAGAAATTGCAGCATGAACATTATCCATGAAAGTTTCTTTTTTTCTCTCTTTGACATGTACCCTCTGGCATATTTTAAAAACTTAATTACATTATTAAAAATAATGTACAGTGAAATACTAAAAAATGTCCAAGAAAAGATTCTTGACAGAACATAAATCAAAATTGGTCAAATCTAGGTGTGTTTTTTAGGTATGCATCCAACATCAGAGAATATTAACATAATAACCATATCCATTTCATCTCTAGAGATACAGATGCTGTGGTCTGATCCCTTCATACAATACTCATGGCTAGGGCAAAAATTAATGCTACATACTATCCTAACATGACTCATGGAAAGAACGTTATTTTAGAATTAACTGTACTTGAGACCAGCAGTTGGCATAATGGCTATGTCGCTGGACTCCCATGTGGTTTACTATGGTTTGAGTGCCAGACCCGTTGGCTTAAACTCATGACAGGCACATGTGAATGCATGCCCAAGATCCTGAGAGGAGAATAAAGGAGAAGGGATTGCGGCATGGCCATACCCCCAGGGGGTGATTTCTCACTTTCTGTCCCTCTGTCTCTCTCTGTCTTTCTGGCGAGCGAGCGCACATGCTCTATAGCAAAAACCTCTCAAAAAATAAAAAATAAAAAAAAAGAATTAACTATACTTATACTGTCTGCCAAAAATCAGGAGGAAGGAAAGGAAAGGTGATCCAATTTTAAAACATAAGATCACTTATGAAACATATAGTCTCGGAGGTTCCTAGTTCATTTATAAATAAGCTTATATTTATTCTTATTTTTATTTTTTACTTTTTTAGGGGAGAGAGAATTTTGCTATAGGGCACCTGTGTTCACCACAAAGACAGAGAGGGATAGAGAGACCGAAAGCAAGCAAT
>NW_006159605.1:0-1763 GCF_000334495.1 Tupaia belangeri chinensis | reverse complement strand
AAAATATATACAAAGTTAGCCAAACAGAGTCTTTAAATAAAATTGTGTGACTACTTTAACTCAGAAATAAATTTGACTTTTATTGCGCAAACACATGGCATCATTGTGAAGATGCTGGACTCTAACATGGCTGACTATCATTTTAGTTATTAATCCAGTGGCTTGAACATCATGCCTGGCATGTGTGAGTGTGTGTGAATGCCCAAATCCGTGGAGTATAATGAAGAAGGAATTGTGGTATGGATATTTAATTGAGGATTAATTTTCCACTTTTCTCTCTTTGTCTCTGACTCTCTCCTGTAAACACACATGACCTATGCAAATTCAAAAGAAAACAAATTGAACTCTTGCCTCAGTCAAAATACAAGTTAACAAAAAAAATGCCTTTTACATCTAGAATTGTACTATCTGATTTTGCTTATATACAGTCTAAACTATAGAAATACTTCCAGGATTTTTAAAGCTGATTTGGTTTCTTATATTTGTTTAAGCAATAGTCCAATTAATAAAATCGATGAGGTGATAGTTTTGTATATATAGGTAAATATTTTTAATAAGATAGATATGTTTGAGAATGTATTTTTGAATTTTTAAAATTATATTTAGAGAGATTTTTCCTATAGGACACAAGCCCTCACCATAGAGACAGAAAGGGACAGAGAGGGCAAAAGTGCAAAATCATGCCCCATGAGTAATTGCCACTCCATAATCTCTTCTCTTCCATTCTTCTTTTGGGATTTTGAGCAAATCTCTACATGTGCCAGGCATGAGTTTCAAACCACTGGGTTTGAGACTCAAACTTGACTCAGCCATGTGGGAATCCAGTGATGTAACCATTGCACCACTTGCTGGTCCCCAAGAAAGGCAGTTTTACAAATTTCTTTTATTCTGTGAACATCATAGATTGTATTTACACAAACCTAGATATTTCACACAGCACATGGAATTTATATGGACTATACTATTATGTTATAGGAGTACTAACATATATGCAGTTTGTTATTGGCTGAAATGTCTTATGTCTTTATGGAGCAAATGACTTTTTTATATATATGTATATGTGTGTGTATAAAAAATTTCTCCATGTATACTGAAACCATTTATCATTTGTGAACAAAGTCCTTCTTAAAATGTGGTATACTATCAAGACAAAGTAGATTATAGATTAAGATACCATTCATGTTTTGTAGACACCATTCACATTTCCTCTTGTCATTTTACATACCATTTTAATTTTATTAAGAATTATTTATTTTATTTTTTACTTATTATTTTTATTCTTCAATTTAACCAGAGAGAGATAGGTAAAGAGAGGGAGAGTGTGAAACCAAGCAACCATGTCTGAGAACTGAACCATGGTCAGCCCTGTGAGAGCACAGTGCTCTAAACCCTACACCACCTGCCAGCCGCTTGATACCATTTCTCATTGTCCAAAACATCTCAAAGTATTGACTATAATTTCAGGCAATTAGATGAGACTGAATATTTATACGAAAATCATGTATTGTGTTCATATATAAAAGCAGTGCTCAACTAGCCTCAGCAGCCCAGAAATGGATTAACCCCTCTCTTATCATTTTTCTCTTGGCCCACGAGTTTTAAGTTCACTTCTTTTTTTTAATTTCAATTTATTTATTTGCATTCATTCACTGTACATCATTACAGCATAAAAATGAGATTTTCCACCCAGAGTACACTGTATATTATCTCAATCAAGCACATCAGCAAACAAGTTATTGTCAGTAAATGATCTTCCATTTCTT
>NW_006159604.1:2566771-2578126 GCF_000334495.1 Tupaia belangeri chinensis | reverse complement strand
ATAGCAAAAACCTCTCAAAATAATAATAATACATTCTAGTATTTGTTGAGCACACACTATGCATTAGGTATCACCTGTCTACCATTTAACACTTACATTTATGAGGTAGGTACTATCAGAGTACGCTCTTCATTTTACACACCAGGAAACTGAGCCTTACAGTTCTCACCTGTTCAAGGCCACACTGCTAAGTAGAAGAGACTGTTGAGGTTTCTAGGGTCTCCCCCCCGCAGAGCACCCAACTACTCTTCACTTCTTCCTCACAGCTTATAATGTTCTAGGTGGTCTGGTTCCCACTTAACCTCTCCAGTTGGACTCATTGCCCAATTCCCTGAATAGGCCATGTTCCCTGCATAGTACCCTCTTTCCTCCATCTTTGCCTAACCCAATCCTACTCATCCTTCCAGCTCAACTTAGACATCACTTCCTCCAGGAAGTCTTCTCTGCAGATCAAGTCTGGATGACCGTCCTTTGTGCATCTTCATCATCTCACCACACTTCATGGCAATTGCCCATTTCCTTATTCATGTCCTCTGCTAGACTGGGTGTTTGGGGAGAGTGAAGGCTAGATCTGGCTTGCTCCCCGCTACATTCCTGGCTCCTGGCACACAGGCAGAAACTCCTCTGTGTGAGACATTTATAAAGAGCCAAAGAGCTGTGTAGAGAGCGAATGTCATCAACTCGGTTTGCCACCAGCAGATGGCTATTGGATGGCATTTTGGTCTCTGGACTTGGTGATCCATCCGGAATGTTTGCTGTGATTTTGCTTAAGCTTGAGCCATTTTAATGAACATTAACATAAACTGAATACATAGAAAAGTAGTGGGGCCAGCAGGTGACATAATGCTTACGTTGCTGGACTCCCACATGGCCAGTCACGGTTCAAGTCCTGGACCTGGTGGCTTGAAACACCGGGTGCATGTGCGTGCACGCCCAAGATCCCAGGAGGAGAATAGAGGAAAAGGGATTGCAAGGTGGCTATCCTTTCGGGGAGGAGGGTGATTTCTCACTTTCTCACTGTTTCTGTCTCTCTCTCTTTCTGGTGAGCATGTGTGCCCTAAGACAAAAACCTCTTAATAAACAAACAAACAAACAAAAGTAGTAAGAGTGTTGAAAATCCCAGTAAAAAGTGATGTAAGTTTACAACAGAAAGAAAATATGGTTTGTGGTTTATAGTTTCAAGAATTGGTTCATTTCGGGACCAGCAGTTAGCATAATGGCTATGTTGCTGGACCCCCATGTAGTCGACTGCAGTTCGAGTCCTGGGCCTGGTGGCTTAAACTCACACTGGGTGTGTGTCTGTGTGTGCCCAAAAGCCCGAGAGGAGAATGGAGGAGAAGGGATTGCAGGGTGGCCATCCCCTCTGGGGGGGTGCTTTCTGTCTCTCTGTCTCTCTGGCAAGCGCACACGCCCTGTAGCAAAAACCTCTCCAAAATAAACAAATAAATAAATAAATAAACAAACAAACAAATAAATAAATAAATAAAGGTTCTTTTTTTGGGGGAGAGGTTTTTTTTTTTTAACTATAGGGCGCTTGTGCTCGCCAGACAGACAGAGAGAGACAGAGAGACAGAAAGCGAGAAATCACCCCCCAGAGGGGATCGGCACCCACAATCCCTTCTCCTCCATTCTCCTGTCAGGATCTTGGGCACGCACACACACGCGCCCAGCGTGAGTTTTAAGCCACCGGGTCCGGGACGCGAACCACGGTCGACTACGTGGGAGTCCAGCGACATAGCCATTACGTTAACTGCTGGTTCCCAACAAAGGCTCATGTTTTACATGTCATCGAATTTATGAACATAAAGTTTTTTTTTATGGTATTCTTTTTTAACCTTTTAAATGACTGCACTATTTTTAGTGATATCTATTTCCTTTATGATATTGGTAATTAGTGTCTTTTCTCTATTTTTGTCAGTGTTGATAGAGATTATTATTTCTATTTTGGGGCTGGCAGGTGGCGTGGTGGTTAGGGCGGCTGGACTCCCACATGGCTGACCATGGTTTGAGTCCTAGACCTAGCAGGTTGCTTTCTCATTTTTCTTCTCTCTGTCTGTCTCTCTCTGGTCAACTTCAAAAAACAAAACTGACAATGAATAAAATTAAATAAAAATAATTCTTTTAAAAATTATCGATATTTTAAAAGAACTGGCTTTTTGTTTCATTGATTATTTTTCTTATGGTCTCTATTTTTCAATTTCACTGATTTCTGCTATAGCTTGTTTCCTTTTTCTGCTTGCTTTGCATTCATTTTGCTCTTCTTTTTCTAGTTTTTGAGGTAGGTACTAAGATTATTCATTTGAGACATTTTCAAATGTATTTGTGCTATACATTTTCCCTCTCAATACTGCCTTAACTTTATCTGTTATATTTTGATGTGTTTTCATTTCTGTTCAGTTTCATGATTTTTTTTTGAGATGTTTTTCACTATAGGGCGCGTGCGCTCGCCAGACAGACAGAGAGAGACAGAGAGACAGAAAGTGAGAAATCACCCCCCAGGGGGGATGGTCACGCTGCAATCCCTTCTCCTCCATTCTCCTCTCGGGATCTTGGGCACGCACGCACATGCGCCCGGTGTGGGTTTTAAGCCACTGGGTCCGGGACGCGAACCGTGGTCAACTATGTGGGAGTCCAGCGACATAGCCATTACGCTAACTGCTGGTCCCTCGAATATACTTTCAATTCCACTTTTTCCCCCCCTGGGCCTCTTATGACCTGAATGCTGGGTCTTTTCCAAATTGTCTCATAGGTCCTTGAGACTCTGTTCGTTTTTTCAAAACTCTGTTCTTTCTAGTGTCCAGATTTGAGTGAATTCTGTTGAACTGCCTTAAAGTTGACTTATACTTTGTTATCTCCACTCTATTTAGCCCATCCAAGTGAGTTTTTTTTTCCTTATCTCTGATTATATTTTACAGCTATTAAAAAGTGTCATCTGTTTCTTTTTGCTGTTATTTTTTAAATTCCCAGTGGGTACATATACTCATCAGAGACAGAGATAGCACACGTGGGATGTGGTCATGCCATAATCCCTTTCCCTATATTTCACCTTGTCACTGGGGCTAGGATTCAAGCCAAAATTTGCTATGTGGGATCTAGATTTCTATGAGTAGCACTTACCTGCTGTGCTTTGGGGATGACCCTGGTTATTTTTCTGAATTGCTATAGCTTTATGGTATATCTTTATAGCGGATAAAACATTTGTTTTATCTTATGTTTATATATGTCCTTAAACATTATAAGTTATTATTTTAATCAGTTTTTTAAAATTTTATTTATTCATTTATTTATTTTAATTTGAACAGAGAGAGACACGGGAGGGCAGGGAGTGAGAAAGCAAGTCACCCAGTCCAGGACTTGAACTGTGGTCGGCCACGTGGGAGTGTCCAGTGCCTTAACCACCATGCCACCTCCTGGTCCCTTGTTTTTAAATCTGAATTTTAAGTATTTACTTTTAATAAAATTTATTTTATTTTTCATTCATTTATCACTGTGTATCATTGCAGCATACCAAATGAATTTTCCTATCATGAATACACTGCATATGGGTCCACTTGAAGACATTACCATAAACATTATAACCAATGGATTTCTTTCCATTTTGGGTCCCTTAAATATTTTGTTTCTTTCTTCTTCCCCTCGATTCCCTCCCTGTCACCCTCCCCCATTTCCTACCCTCCTTCCTCACTGGCTCCAGTATCACCATTGCTCTCTATGCTTTTATACCTTCTAATTATTCAGTTTCCACTCAATATATACTTTTAATAAAATCTTTAAAAATGTAAGTAGATAGTATCATACTGGATGTATCCTTCTGTACTTTGTTTTTTTGTTGTTCTTCTGGAATTTTGTTGCATGCTGTATTTTAGAAATTTATCTACATTAATATATGTAGTACTAATTCGTTCATTTTCACTATTATAGAACAAAACATATATGGATGTATACATATATTAATGTATTGTGTTTAACACAGTTCACTTTATAGATACACATTTTTGTAGCTTTATTTAATATTTATTTATTGGAGAGGTTTTTGCTATAGGGCACATATGCTCTCCAGAAAGAGAGAGAGAGACAGAGACAGAAAGCGAGAAATCACCCCCCTCCCCCCGAGGTATGGCCAAGCCGCAATCCCTTCTCCTCCATTCTCCTCTCGGGATCTTGGGCATGCATGCACACGCACCTGGCATGAGTTTAAGCCACCAAACTGCAGTCGACCACATGGGAGTCCCAGCGATATAGACATTACACCAAGTGCTGATCCCTGTAGATTTATTTTTATACATAGCATGACAATTTCTCTAGGATATCTCTCTAAGATTAGAAGTGCTTGGTCATAAGATGTGCACATCTTTGACTCTACTAAATATCATTATTCCTTTTCACAGTAGTTGTGCCAATATGTATTTTTTTAAAGAATTATTTCATCTAATTTTATTTATTTATTCATTTATTCATTTTAATTTGACCAGAGAGGGAGAGTGAGGGTGTGAGAGAGAGAAAGAGAGAAAATGAGATAGCAAGCCACTAGGTCTGGGACTTGAACTGCGGTTGGTCATGTGGGAGTCTAACCACCATGCCACGTGCCAGCCCCACCAATATGTATTGTTATCCTGGATGAGTTTACATTGCTCATCATCACCACCATATAATGCTGAGAGACTTTTCCATTTTTGCCAAATGGATGCATATGAAAGAGCACCATATTGTTTTGCTTTGCATTCCCTGACTGCAGTGAAATAGATCTTTTAAATTTATCGGTCATTTGGATTTCCTCTTCTGTGAATTGCCTATTCATATTCTTAGCTCACTTTGGAATTACCTATGTTTTTCTTACTGGCTTATGAAATATATTTCCTGACTCTAATCCTGTGCTGTTTATATGCACTGTGAATATTTTTTCCCAATGTGTGTGGATTGTCTTTCCCACTTTTGTATGGGACCTTTTGATTAGTTACATTGGAACTATCTCTACCATATTATTTTTGTGCTTGGTATTAACTTTATTTTGTCCCTGATAAGAGATTATTTGTGCATGCAATAGAACGGGAGAGAGAGAGAGGGGGGAGTACCCCTGACAGAATCTTGTCATGCCACAGACTCTTTTCCTCAGCCCACTGGCTCATCCAGATCCTGGGCACATACACGTGTCCTGTGGTTTCAGGTTGACCTGGGTATCTGAACCCATGCTCAACTGCAGCTTCTGGCACCACAGTTCAGAGTCTGCTACTGACTAGGTTGAACCTAACTTTGCTTTATCTAACCCCCACTCAATGGTTAACATTTCCTCTCACCTGCTGATTTGGGTTTTATATGTTTTATTTCTAGTCTCTTTGGCGCACCCTTAACTTTTTTAAAGATTTATTTAATTGTATTATTATTATTTTAAAATTTTCTATAGGGCATGTGCACTCACCAGAGAGACAGAGACACACACACACACAGAGAGAGAGAGAGGGTAAGAGAGAAAAAAAAAGACCCGCGTCTGGGTCTTGCACCAAGGTAGTCCATGTGGGAGTCCAGCCCAACACCACGCCACCTGCCAGCCCCTCAAAATTTTTAAAAATTTAATTTATGGGCCAGCCCATGGCCTGGTGTTTAAGGTAGCTGGATCTCACGTGGCAGTTCAACTCCAGAACCCAGTGGCTTGAAAAACATGCCGGGCGTGTGTACATGCTTGCCCCAAATCCCAAAAGGAGGGCAAAATAGAAAAGGGACTGCAGTGGGACCATGCCCCCAGGAGGGTGTTTTCTTCCTCTGTCTCTCTCTGGCATGCACACTTACCCTCTGGCAAATTATTAAAAGCGTAATTTACTATAATAAAATCACTTTTTGTTGTAAAGTCCTGAGTTTTTTTGTTTTTAATTTTTGCTATAGGGTACATATATGAGAGAAAGAGAAAGTGAGGAATCACCCCTCTCCCCAGGGAGGATTGCCATGCTGCAATCCTTTCTCCTCCATTCTCTTCATGGGATTTTAGGCACACATACACACTCATCTGCTGTGTTTTCCAAGCCATCAAGTGCGGGACACAAACTCCGCATTCAGTCATGTGGGATCCAGCTGCCTTAACCACAGTATCGCCTGGCTGGTCCCAGTTCTGAGTTTTGACAAATGCAGAGTGTAGCCACCGCCACAATTAAGGTAGAGTAGTTCCATCATCTCGAAATTCCCTCTTACTATCCCTTTGTAGTCGGTCCCTTTCCCATTCCAACTCACGTTAATCACTGATCTGTTTTCTACTCCTGGTTTTGCTTTTGACAGCGTCTAATGTGAACGTCATTATAACACAGGTAGCAATTCCTTTATATTGTCAAGTGGAAGTACTTCACTGTATAGCTGTACCATTGTTTATCTATACACCCACCAACTGAAGGTCATTTGGGTTGCTTCAGGTTTGAGGAAGTTATAAATAAAACCACATTAATATAAATATTTACATCCAGGCTTCTGTGCAAAAGAAAATTTTCATTCTCTTGGGTAAACCTAAAAATGGTATTTCCCATCTCCCTTAAACTTTAATGCATATTTAGAGTCCAAAGTTATTATCTTTCTTCTCCTTCTAAATAAAACAAAGAATGTAGTTGAACTTTACACTCTCCTCCTTCCATCATCCATAACAGCTTGTCTATTATTTTAGAACCACCCTTATTTTCATCTTCTCAACAAAATTTGTCATTTTTATTCTAAGTCAATACTTATTTAGACATATGAGAACATCTTTTTTTTTTTTTGAGAGATTTTTTTTTTTGAGAGATTTTCACTGTAGGGCGCGTGCACTCGCCAGACAGACAGAGAGAGACATAGAGACAGAAAGCGAGAAATCACCCCCCAGGGGGGATGGTCACGCCGCAATCCCTTCTCCTCCATTCTCCTCTCGGGATCTTGGGCACGCACGCACACGCGCCTGGCATGAGTTTTAAGCCACTGGGTCCAGGACTCAAACCACGGTCGACTGCATGGGAGTCCAGCGACATAGCCATTACGCTAACTGCTGGTTCCCGAGAACATCTTATCAATTACTTTGGTCACCATTGCTTCTTGCATCCCACACCCTTCTGAAAAGTACATTTTAATGACTTGCTCTGGAACACTAAATCAGCAATGCCCAGAATGCTCCTATGTTACAGTAGAACTTGATAGCACCAAAATACCCATTCTTGGTAATAGAATCTAATGATTTATTTTATGTGAAAATTATAATGCTGGTCAGGAAAGGTCAACTTTTCTGGTTCCCTTTAACTGTGAAAGAAGTGATTATTAATTCCTACATAAGTGTAGGGAGAGGGCCAGGCAGGTGGCATGGTGGTTAAGATGGCTGAATCTCACATGGTTCAACTGTATCGTTTAAGTGTCGGACCCAGCGGCTTAAAAAACACACTTGTCATGTGTGCGTGCCCAAAATCCCAAGAGGAAAGTGGAGGAGAAGAGATGGTAGAGTTGTCATTCCCCCTGGGGGTGTGCTTTCTCTCTTCCATTTCTCTTCCACCAGTGCATGTGCCTTGTAACAAAGAAAGAGTAGAGTGAAAAGACTAATAAAGGCCCCATGAATTAATTTTTTTCTTTTTAGCTTTTTGTTCTAGGGTGCATATGTTCACCAGAGAGAGAGACAGAGACAGAGGGAGGGAAAGTGAGAAATCACCCCAGGAAGGATGGCCATGCCACAATCCCATTCTCCTCTTGAGATCTGAGGCATGCGTACACATATGCTTGACATGTTTTTGAAGCTGTTGGGTCTGAGACTTGAACCACACAGTCAGACATGTGGGATCCAGTGCCTTAACCACCATGCCACTGGTTGGTCCATGCCCCATACATTTAAAAAGCCTTGAGGCTTTCATGCCACTCTAGTCTGTCTCTGGTTAAAACATTTGACCTGTTTAAATCGAATTTCCTCTTAAAACAATCAAACGCAAAAAATGATGTCAATTAAATAGGACACTTGAGATTCCTAAACAGTTGTTCAACGATATTAGTAATTTAAAATTTTTGAAAGATAAGGGGAAAACATTTAGCTGTGGCACAGCAGTAATATACTGCTCAAGAAAAGCCAGATCCCACATGGCAACTGGTTTGAATCCCCAGCCCAAGTCAGCCAAAAACATGCTAGGCATGGACATGAGTGCCCAAATCTGATGAGCTGGAGGAAGGGAACTGTGCCATGGCCAGACTCTGTGAGGGTGCTCTTCGCCCTCTCTCACCTATGTGCACATGCATACTCTATCATGAATAAAGAAAAAAAATTGTACGGGGACAAATGTTTATACTGTACCTTTTTAAAAAAAAAAAAATTGCCAGAGGGCATATGCCCTGCTGGAGAGAAAGAGAGAGGGAAAGTGAGAAACAACCCCCATGGGGAATGATCAACAGCAATCTCTTTCATTCCACTTCTCCTCCAGGATTTTGGGCACACATCAGCACACACCTTGCATGTTTCTCAAGCCACTGAGTCCAGCACTCAAACTACAGTCGGCTATATGGGATCCAGCCACCTTAATCCCCTTGCCACCCTACTCCGTACCTTCCCCCTCATAATCAGAACTTAACTCAGAGAAGAATTAGAAATGAACATTTGGAAGATGCCAACTCCACAGCCTGAATTACTGTACGTCTTTTAGGATGGAAGTGTCATTCATTATGTAGGTCTGACTCTAAGAAAATTTGCCTTAGAAGTACGATGTTTCTGAGTGTTACAACTCTTTTAGAATTTGTCTAGCAGATTTTCTGTTTTTTACCGGAAAGACCCCGCTCCCCACACACAAAGTGGGATGCTTCTCTTAAAAGTCCAGCTAATTCCTACTGCCCCATTTAAGTATAATGTTAACCATTACAAATAATTTCCTGACAATTATCTTTTTAAAATGCTTTCATGGGGCCAACAGGCATGGTGGTTGGGGCCCTGGACTCCTATAGGGCCAACCTCAGTTGAATCCTGAACCTACTATCTTGTTTTCTCACTTTCTCTCTGGCTCTCCCTATAACATATTTAATAATAATAAATAAAATTAAAATAAATCTTTTAAAAATATAAAACATGCTTTCATATCATTTCTCAGCCATTAGGCTAAGATCAAGTGTAAAAATGCTGTTACAGGGGGCCAGGTGGTGGTGTGGTTTTTAAGGCTGTTATATTCCATATGGCCAACTGCATGGTTTGAGTCCTGGACCCAGCAGCTTGAAAAATGGACTTGATGTAGGGACCAGCAGTTAGCGTAATGGCTATGTTACTGGACTCCCATATAGTCGACCACAGTTCGAGTCCCAGACCCGGTGGCTTAAACTCACACCGGGCGCGTGTGTGTGCGTGCCCAAGATTCCGAGAGGAAAATGGAGAAGGGATTGCAGCATGGCCATCTCCCCTGGGGGATGATTTCTCACTTTCTGTCTTTCTGTCTCTGCCTTTCTGACAAACGCACATGCCCTATAGCAAAAGCCTCTCCAAAAAAAGAAAGAAAGAAAAAAAAAAAACACACACAGACTTGGCCCATGAGCATACGTGCCCAAAATCCCAATAGGAGAATGGAGGAGAAGGGACTATGGCATGGCCATCTTCCTTGTGGGGTTATTTCTCACTTTCCCTCTCTGTCTGGGAATTCCACATGCTCTATAGAAAAATTAAAAACTAAAAAAATAAAATAAAATGAAAGAGGTTTTACAGGACCAGCTCATGGCCTGGTGGTGAGGGCAAGTGAATCCCACAGGGCTGACTGGTTCAAGAACTGAACCCAGTGGCTTGAGAAACATGCCCAGGTGAATGTGTGTGCATGCCCACGCGAATGTGTGCACATGCCCACAATCTAGAGAGGAAAATGCAGGAGAAGGGATTGTGGCGTGACTATCCGTCGTAGGGGTTGCTTTCTCACTTTCCTTCTCTTTCTTCTCTCTCCAGTGAGCACATGCGCCCTATAACAAATTTAAAAGAATGCTTTTACTCATTGTTTCTGCTTCTCCTTCTGCCACCTTCAATCTTCACCCTTCAGTTCCTTTAAATTCTTGGGATGTTCTGTTTATATTTCTTCCTCCTTCATTCCTCTATCCATCTCTACCATGTCTCTGGCCCCAGTTACTTGAACTTTACCCTTCCCTTCTCTCAAGGGACCCCCAAAAGCAACTACTTGAAGCAGAAATTTTTTTAAAAAAGTTAATTTAAAAGACTGGATATTTTTATCCACTCAGATGGGCTTTGGAGACATTGACAGTCACTAGTAGCCACTGAGTGTCTTCTATGTCACTGACCTAAAATTTAGTCCATAGTCTGTTTAAGACTGACTTCCAATGGGAGACAGTGTGCCCCCAAACGCCTTCTAGGAGAGAACTTTCTTCTTACTCTGTGCCCTTGAGATGTAAATTTCAGCTCTCTGATCATGTAACCTTAACTTATTCCATCTGTCAGAAACATAATTTAGATCTGGCTATTCTTTCATAAATTAGAGAGGTTGGTATTATTGTACCTGATACATGGTTGAAATTTAAAAATGAAAGTTGTAAGATCTCTTTGCATCTGTATGTTTATGTATCTATGTTATGTAAGTGCTCTGAATGGTATTGCCAAACTTCATTTGTAAGTGAGTTCTACTTAACTGACTTAGAGAAAAGTAAACATAGGCCAGCCCCATAGCCTAGTAATTAAGGGAAGCTGAACCCACATGGCCAGCCACAGTTCAAATCCTAGCCTCGGAGAGTTGAAAAATATGCTGGGCACATGAACATGTATGCCCCAAATCCTGACAGGATGGGAAAATAGAGGAGGAAGGGATTGCAGCATGACCATGCCCATTTGGGGGATACTCCCTGGCTCTCATGTCCACATGCCCTCTGGCAATAAAAAAAGGCATTCAAGAATAAAAATTATAAAATATATTGAAAATAGAAAAATGGTAGAAATCCTTACTTATCAGTAAAATTTTTAAACATATATAAGATTAAACTCTCCAATGTCAAGAGGCAGAGACTGACATAACAAATTATCAAGAGGGACCAGCAGTTGGCATAATGGCTATGTTGCTGGACTTGTGGTTCGAGTCCCAGACCCAGTGGCTTAAACTCACGCCAGGTGCATGTGCGTGCGTGTCCAAGATCCTGAGAGGAGAATGGAGAAGGGACTGCAGTGTGGCCATCATCCCTGAAAGGTGATTTCTCACTTTCTGTCTCTGTCTCTGTGTTTCTGGCAAGTGCACATGCCCTATAGCAAAAACTTCTCCAAAAACAAACAACTTAGAAAGAAAACATGATCTAACTATGAGAGACTCACTTTAGATCCTAAGGCACAAATAAATTGAAAGAGAAAGGATGAAAAAAGACACTGCATGGGACCAGCAGTTAGCGTAATGGCTATGCCGCTGGACTCCTACGTAG
>NW_006159604.1:2556982-2566595 GCF_000334495.1 Tupaia belangeri chinensis | reverse complement strand
GCCCCGTATAGAAAAAAACACCACAAAAAAAAAAAAAAAAAAGACATTGCATGCAAATAGTAATGCAAAAGAGCTATGGTGGCTCTACTAATATTAGATAAAAATAGACTTTTAAGTAAAAAACTAAATTATTACAAGAGAAAAAGAACAATAATACATACTGAAATAAGGATCAATTCATCAAGAATAATAATGATGCAGGGAACCAGCAGTTAGCGTAATGGCTATGTCGCTGGACTCCCACGTAGTCGACCGCGGTTCGTGTCCCGGACCCAGTGGCTTAAAACTCACGCCGGGCGCGTGTACGTGCATGCCCAAGATCCCGAGAGGAGAATGGAGGAGAAGGGATTGCGGCGTGACCATCCCCCCTGGGGGGTGATTTCTCGCTTTCTGTCTCTATGTCTCTGTCTGTCTGTCTGGCGAGCGCACGCGCCCTACAGTGAAAATCTCTCCAAAAAAAAAAAAAAGAATAATAATGATGCACATACATATACCTAACAGAGTCCTAAACTATATGAAGCAAAAATTGGTCAACTTGAAGGGAGAAATAGTTCTACAGTAATAGTTAAAGATTTCAATATCCTACTTTTTTTTAAAGAGGGATTTTTGCTATACAAAATTTCTCAACAAAATACTAGTAAAGCAAATCTAACAACATTTCAAAAAGATTATAAACTATGATCAAGTGGGATTTATGCCAAAAATGCAAAGGTGGTTCAATATATGAACACAAATAATGTAACACGCATTAATAGGATGAAGGGAAAACCACAGGTGATTATCCCAATTGATGCAGAAAAGCACTACAGAAAATCCACCATCCATTAATAGTAAAAACACTCAGAAAACTAGTAAGAAAAGGAAACTTCCTCAACATGATAAACAGTGCTTATGAAATATCCACAGAAAACATCATACTCAGTGATAAAAGCCTGGAAAGCCTGGAAGATTTCTTCTTAAAATCAGGAACAAGACAAGGATATCCACGTCAGCTATTTCTATCGAACACTGAACTGGAAGCTCCAGGCAGAGAAATTAGGCAAGGAAAAAAAAAAAAAGGCACCCTCGGGACCAGCAAATGGTGTAATGGTTACATGCTGGACTCCCATATAGTCGATGATGGTTTGAGTCCCAGACAAGAAGCTTGAAACTCATGCCTGGTGTGTGTGTGTGTGTGTGTGTGTGTGTGTGTGTTATGTCCAAAATCTTGAGAGGAGACTGTGGGTGGAGGAGAAGGGATTGTGGTGTGGCCATCCCCACGGGGCATGATTTCTCACTTTCTCTCTGTCTCTCCAGCGAGCACACACACACACTATGGCAAAAACCTCTCTTAAAAAAATTAAAAATAAATAAAAGTCACCCAGATTGAAAGGAAGAAGTAAGATATTTCTCTCTTTTTTTTAGGAGAGGTTTTTGCTATAGGGCATGTGCACTCACCAGACAGACAGAGACAGACAGAGAGACAGAAAGCAAGAAATCACCCCCGCCCTCCGGGGATGGCCGCACCGCTATCCCTTCTCTTCCATTCTCCTCTTGGGATCTTGGGCACGCACGCACATGCACCCAGCGTGAGTTTAAGCCACCGGGTCGGGATTTTGAACCATGGTCGACTACATGGGAGTCTAGTGACATAGTGATTATGCTAACTGCTGGTCCCAGAAGTAAGATATTTCTGTTCATAGACAGTAAGCATGCTATATGAGGGTACTTCAGAAAGTCCATGAAAAAAAAAATGGAATTAAAATATGAGTTTGCTTTAGAGAAAAGTAAATTTGAATTCCATGCAGTTGTTCATAGCACATGTTTACCATAAACTGTTTGATTTCTCTCTTGTATAAGGAAGAAATTTCTTAAAAATCCATAGCAATATATTAGAGCTAATAAGCAAATCCAGCAAATATGCAAGATATAAGAACAACACACAGAATTGTAACATAAATCATTAGATGCTGTGCAGAGAGTTGGATCCTACATGGCTGACCACAGTCTGAATTCCAGCCCTGGTAGTTTGAAAAACATGCTGGGCACATGTGCACATATGCCCCAAACCAGGAAGCGATGGAAAATTCGAGGAAAAAGGATTGTGGTATGACTATGTCCCATCGTGGGTTGCTTTTTCTGTCTCTCTGGTGAATGCATGCTCCCTCTGGCAATTAAAACCATAACTCTAAAGTGATATACAATTGAATACACTGGCAAGGAACAATGAAAAAAGTATATTCAGAAAATAATTCCATTTATAATAGCATCGAAAAGAAAAAATATTTAGGAATATATTTAACCAAAGAGATATAAGACTTGTACACCAAAAAGTACTAAGAAACTTTAAGATCTAAAAATAGAAAGAAATCTTGTGTTCATAGAAGACTTAGTATTATTAAGATGACAATACTCGCCAAAGTGATCTAGAGATTCTATAAAATCCCTATCAAAATCTCAATGGCTTTTTTTTTTCAGAAATGGAAATGCTGATCCTAAAATTCATATGGAATTGTAAAGGACTTGAATAGTTAAAACAATTGTGGGAAAGTAAAGTTGGAACACTCGCATTTCCTGATTTCAAAATTTATTAAAGAGCTAAAGTAATCAAAATGGTGTAGTAATAACTTTATGATGAGCATATAGATGAATGGAAAAGAACTGAGTCAAAAAACAAACCCACACAGTTAATGGTCAACCAATTTCTGACAGTGGTGACAAGACTATTCAATGGGGGAAAGAATAGTTTCTTTGAAAAATGGTGTTGGGACTACTGGATATCCACATGCAAAAGAATGAATTCAAGACTCTCACCTCATATCATACATAAAAAATGAACTCAAATGAGATCCAAGACCTAAATGTAAGGAATAAAACTATAAAACTCTGAGGGGCAGCAAGTGGCATAGAGGTTCGGGTGAGTAGATCCCAAATGGTCAACTCTACGGTTTGAGTCATGGACCTGGAGGCTTGAAAATCATGCTGGGAGCATGTACATGTGTGTCAAAAACTTGAGGAGAAAAGAGGAGAAGGGATTGCAGCGTGGCCATTCCCCCTAGGGGGTAATTTCTCACTTTCCCTTTCCCTATCTCTCTCCAGTGAATTTACACACCCTATTGCAAAAATCTCAAAACAAAAAATTCTTATGAGAATAAGATAATAGGGACAAACCATAATAAGCTTGGATTTTGGAATGGTTTCTTAAATATGACACCAAAAGCACAAGCAATTAAAAAAACAATGGATTCACTGGACTTCGAAAACATTTGACCAGCAGGTGGCGCTGGACACCCACATGGTCAACCATGTTTCAAGTCCCTTACCTGGCAGCTTGAAAATCATACTGGGTATGTGTGCATGCATGATCAAAGTCCCAGGGTAAGAATGAAGAAAAAGGGATTGTGGCATGTACATTCCCTGTGAGCAGTGATTTCTCACTTTCCCTCTCACAGTCTTTTGAGTGCATGTGCCCTATGGCAAAAAGAATGAAAAAAATATGTAAAAACTTTTGTGTCAAGAACACTATTAAGATGATAGCAAGACAACTCACAGAACCAGAAAAAAAAGAGAGAAAATAATTCTATCTGATAAGGGGTCTAATATTCCAAATAAAGAACTCATACAACTCAATAACCGAAACTTTTTTTTTTTCTATAGGGTGGTACACTCACACAAGAGACAGACAGAGGGGGAAAGTGAGAAATCACCCGTGGGGGATGGCCATGGCCACAATCCCTTCTCCTTGGGAGACTCTGGGTATGCATGCACATGTGCTCAGCATGACTCTCAAGCCACCAGGTCCAGGACTTGAACCGTATAGTCGGCCACGTAGGATCCGGTGCCTTAACAACCAAACTACTTGCTGGCCCAAAGACAACCTATTTTTAAATTGGTCAAAGAATATGAACAGATATTTATCCAAAGAAAATATACAAATAGCCAACAAGCACATGAAAAGATGGTAGGCATCATCAGTCATTAAAGAAGGAAAATTCCAAACACAATGCAGTACCACTTCACACTCTCTGGGATGGCTGTAATAACTTTTTAGGTAAATACAACAGAAAACAGCAAATGTTGATGAAGGTATGAAGAAATTAGAGCCCTCATACATTGCTTGAGGGAATGTAAAACGGTACAGCTGCTGTGAAAGTTTGGTGGATCTTGAAGTTAAGCACTGAATTATCAGGTTGCCAGAAAAGTCACAATGCATTTTTGCACAGATAGATATGTCATGACTTTTCTGATGATCCAATATACAGCCCAGTAAGTTTACTCTTGAGTATATTCCCAAAATATGTTAAAACAGATACTCCAATAGATAATTGTAAACAGGTACTCCAATAGATAATTGTACACAAATCTACATAGCAGCATTATTCACAATAGCAGAAAGGTGTCTAATGGTTGAATGGACAAACAAAATATGATCCACATACACATATATACTATTAGTAGGCCAGAAAAAATAATGAAGTACTGATAAATACTACAACATAACTGAGCCTTGAAACCATCATGGTAAGTGGAAGAAACTAGACAAAAAAGGAAACATAATGACTCCAATGATATGCAATATCCGGAATAGGCAAATCATCCTATCTAGAGGCTAGGTGAAGGGGGAATGGGGAGGAACTGCTTACTAGGTGCTGGGTTTCCTTTCAAGTGGATGAAATGTTCTCGAACTATAATGGTGATGGTTGCAGAGCACTGTGAAAGCACTAAGTGTCTAAATTATAAACTTCAAAATGCCTAAAATGACAAAACTCCATGTTATATCAGAATCAAAGTTATAAAACTAAAGAACAATTTCTAAGAATTGGGACAAGCAGATGGCCTAGCTGTTAGGTTGCTGGACTCCCACATGGCCTATTGAAGTTCAAATCCCAGACCCAGTGGCTTGAAAATCATACCAGCGCATGTGCCCAAGATCCTGGGAGAAGACTGGAGAACAGATTGTGGCCTGCCATCCCCACTTGGGGGCGGGGGGGCAATTTCTCCCCTTTCCTTCTTACTGTATCTGTCTCTCTCTCTCCGGCAAGTGCATGTGCCCTATGGCAAAAACCTCAAAAAAAAAAAAGTCTAAATTAGAGAATAGAGGTCAGCATGTGGTGTGACAGTTAAGGGACAGGACTCTCACAGAGCCAACCACAGTTTGACTCCTGGACCTTACAGCTTGAAAACCTGAGCGTGTATGCACATGTGCCCCAAATCCCAAGATGAAAATGGAGAAGGTATTGTAGCATGGCCATTCCCCCTAGAGGGTGATTTCTCACTTTCCCTCTCTCTGTCTCTCTGCATCTCTCTCTGGCGAACACACATGTCCTATGGCGAAAACCTTTAAAAAGAACAAAATCAGGAGCCAGCAGGTGGCGTAGTGGTTAAGCACTAGACTCCTACGTGGCTAATTGTGGTTTGAGTCCTGGACTCAGTGGCTTGAAACTCAGGCTGGGTACGTGTGTGTGTGTGTGTGTGTGTGTGTGTGTGTGTCCACAATCTTGAGAGAATAGACAAAAAGGGATTGTGGTGTAGCCATAAACCCTGGGGGGAGGGTGATTCCTCACTTTATGTCTCTCTGGTGAGTGTACATATCCTAATAGAAACAATTTCTCAGGAAAAAAATTAGAGGATAAATTAGGAGGGCCTGTTATTTTTGCAGCTTGCAAAACTGTAAAATTCTAATATATCAGTGGTAGTACATTCTTACATTCTACAAAAGAAAAGTTTAGGCTTTGTTTTTTACTGTTCTAAACATAAAGATGTATGAATATGCTATGGTTTCAGTGTACACTCCGGAAATCCATGTGCTGCCATTTGGTTTCTATGGTGATGGGATTAAGAGCGTGAAAGCCTGGTCACTATGATGTTATAAGGTAGGAAGTTACTAGGATTAGGTCATCAGGATGCTTCTCCCACCCCTGAAAGAAGCATGGGTGGGATTACAAGGAGAAGAAATGAGACAGATATACACTCTAGCTCTCTCACCATGTGATGCCCTCCACCATGGTACCCAACAACAAGAAGATCCTCAAGAGACGTGTCCCCTTGACCTTGGACCTCCAAAACTGCAAGTGAAATAAACGTCTATTCTCAAAACTACCCAGACTCAGGTATTTCTGTTATAATGAATATATAGGTCTTAAACAGGGTACTAAGATTAAAAAAACAAACTCTCGAACCTTTAGAAACAGATGGCTAAGTATAATAAACTTACTTTCTGAACTACACACATATGTATGATGACAAGAATGTTAAAAAGAGTCTGACTACACATCATATTAAGACCATTCAGCAGATTAAGAAACTAGGTTCAAAACACTTCAAGGAACATCTTACTTGAGAGTATTTGGCTAAGAACTCAAACTATTAACAGAAAAGGCAGATAGAATACCACAACTAAAACAAGTTAATCTTTTATTCACCCTTCAACAAAAATCTAGACTAATTTCATATTGATTTCGAGGATCTGAATGACACAATGTTTGTGCTTATACCTGATTGTTCTAAGATGACATTTAAGAACAATTACTCACCTTGAGGATTCCTGGAAATTTTACTCACCCATTTTAACCATTCCCTCCCCCACACTCCTACACTCTCATTATGGCTCTACCACAAAAATAATAAAGAGAAATTTTTAAAGTGACAAAGCTGACAAATGTGAATTCATCAAAAGAAATCATTAGGAAGGTTTTAAGTGCCATGGTTTTACAACTTTCTTGAAATACTTGAATTTTAAGGATCTTTTCTAGGAACTTTTTTAAATAAAAGTTTTATTGGAGAAAAATAGAACCACCACGTACACAAGGAAAAAGCACAAAAAGTCCAACTGATACAGAACCGAAAGTCACAATTATCCAATGTACTTTGCATTTACTTTTCAACTTCTTAAACAGTTCCCCTCAACTTGTCTTTTAATAGTCTTGCTAATTTTTGAGCTAAAGCAGCATCAAGTTTTCAAAAAATTAAAGAGCCTCAGGGAAGGGACCTGCTTTCAAGATGATAAAGGTGACATCAGGAGTCTCCTCCTAACAGGGACCAACTCTACCTTAAAATTGCTTAAGAGTAACTATTGAGTCTGTGTAATAGTCTATATATCTCAGAGACCATCAGGAATGAGTCAAAACACTGAATGTAGATGGTCCAGTACGGACAAAGAGCAAACGAAATAACCAGATTTCCTCATCAGATGAGCTTGTATAAAGAAACTACCAGGGAGGAGCTGAGAAAATACAGGCAGTGGCTGCTCAAAAAGAATTCAGAAGGAATTCTGTATAACACATATAGTTAGACAACCATGTGCAAGTTGATGCAATTGGAGAGAAACAGGCGACCTTTTACATTTGAATAGCTGGCTGTAGGTTTTTCAGAATTCAAGAAAACAATCCATAGTAGACACAAGAGCCAAGTCTCTTCAGCTGAAGGTTAGGACATAGGTATTCTTCCTAACGGCTCAAAATAAACAAGTAAATAAACTGCTGTAAAAAGCATTACAGTAGTTTGGATTTAAAAAAAAAATGTTCTGCTTCTCCATAATCGATTCCCTTCAGAGCTTCAAGGAAAAACAAACAAGGAAGCAAAACAAAAGAAAAAACCACTGATGGTAAAGAGAAGCTTTTTACTCACAATTATCAGTTTGAAGAACAATACTTTTGCCATTTTCTATGTATAAACAATTCTGGGACATTCCCCTGAAAAGCTGGTGTCCAGTGGCTATAAGAACTCTTAATTTCAAGCAATTTTGAAAGGAAGATGATCAGTATGATAAAGAATTCCAAATTTCCAAATAGGGGGTATGTGGGGAAAATGAGAGAGGACCTTTGTATTTAGGGTGTGAGGAAGTAGCAATAAGGGTGTTAGGAAAGGCTTATTTATTAACGAAGAGAAGAGCTGGGATGCTTCCAAAACACTTTGGTACAGAAAATAGGAATGCTAAATCCTAGAAGCCTGTCACAACCTACAATTGGTCCAAGTTAAAGACAAAACTGTTTAAACAACATTCAAAGTCTAAAGTATGTTGAAAACTAGTTGATGGATTTTTTGCTCCTGTAATAATTTACAAAAGCATTGGTCTTGGTCTCTTTTGCAATTTTCATATTGTATTCGTTTTAATACAGAGAGTTGGATTTTTCTCTCCTATGATGTTCCTCTAGTACAACTGATCAGCAATGTTCTATTTTAGCTATGTTGATAAGTACCTGTTAATCAGCACAGTAAACTCAGGGCTAAGCCTTATACATTCATCCCATATTCATAAATGGAAAATTTCAGGATGTGAATAGACAAGATGTTATGTAAGCAATTGTCCCCCTACTTGAAAACTTGTTTCCAAATAAGTTTTGTTTAAAATATCCCTTTCAGTGTAACAGAACATTACCTAATAAAATATCAATAGCTATGACAACTTATTTTTCTTTTCAAGGGAAATCACAAAACAGGTGAACAACCAAGTCCAGGGTGGTTTTTCTATTTGATAAATACATCCAGAACTCTGTACAGTAAATAAAGTTTGCATGCAGTTTAAGTATCTTTAAATGACATTTTAAGCAAATAAACCTTTTGCTTCATAATTAATGGTGTATAAGAACCCCCCTAACTTTTGTTTTAATAGCCATAGGGACCTCTTCCCCAGCTCCAAAGAGGAATCATGAAGACCAGGTACTTTCTTAAGAGTTTTCTGCACATCATACTAAATAACATGCAAAGACTTCAACAACATTCTTTTTTAAAGGTATTACTCTTTAAAATGGGCATGTTAACCACTGGAAAAAATAAAGTCCACTCTATTATTTCCATTACATTTGCTTCATTTGGTCATTGGTAGTATAAAAGAAGTCAAATAATATAGGATCGACAGGTTAGTTTATCCACTGGCTACTGCATATGACAGCAAATGTTTCAAGGCCAATATTCTATGCAATATAATTATACTGGTTTGGATTTTCTTTATCTCTTTCCATGTAGTCTCGGTCAATTAAGGACTCTATTCTCTTCTTAAGATCAGCAGGCTGCAAGAAAAAGCAAATTTTCAATGCAAAGCTCATAATCATTGGCTGAAGCTCATTTACCAACACCAAAAGAGAGCAGCTTTGGCTTATTTATTTTATTTATTTAATTTACTAATCTTTTTCATTTTTATGTATTTAAATCTTTCATTTTTTAGAGAAAAGCTTAATGAAAATAAAGGTTAAGAAATGTTTTCGTACTATATTCTATACATCTGTTATACTGTCATTTCCTTGCCATATTCTGTACAATACTTTCTTTTACATTTTTATTTTACAAAAATTAAACCAGTGGGAGCAGGAGATGGCATAAATGGTTATGTCGCTGGACTCCTACATGGCCAACTGCAGTTTGATTCCTGGACCTGGAAGCTTGAATCTCATGCCACGTGCATGTGTGCTCAAAATCTTGGGGGGAGAATGGAAGAGAAGGGACTGTGGTGCGGCCATCCCCCTGGTGGGGGTGTTTCCTCGCTTTCTGTGTCTCTGTCTCTCAGGCAAGCACACACATCCTATAGCAAAAATCTCTCAAAAAAAAAAAAAAAAGGAACTAAAATTAGCTTCCCAGAACCAGATATCTTCTGCACAGTAAGTACAAAAAATCAAACTTATCATTTCTTCCTAAGAAC
>NW_006159604.1:2556406-2556874 GCF_000334495.1 Tupaia belangeri chinensis | reverse complement strand
TTCTGTTTTTGTTTCTTTTAGATTTTTCTGCCACAGAGTGCATGCTCTCCCTGGAGACAGAGACTGAGAAAGAAGGAAAGCTAGAAATCACACCCCAGGGAGGATGGTCATACAGCAGTCCCTTCTCTTCCATTCTCCTCTTGGAATTTTGGTCACACATGTGCACATGCCAGTATGATTTTCAAGTTGTGGGTCCAGGACTCCAACTGCAGAGTTGGCGTGTAGATTCAGCACCTTAACCACCATACCACCTACTGGCCCTAGGTTTAATTTTTATAAATTAAACATTAAAATGTATTTAGGAAAAATCACTTTTTAAAAGACTACTAAGAATGGCTCAACAAATAATCATCTCAATTCAGATCTTTGTATTCTGAGTTTAATGTAAGATTTCTCTGCTATCTACTTTAGGTGATTTAGATTTCTGAACCCTGCAGGTAGTTAAAACTCATGAAGAACGGGCTAGCT
>NW_006159604.1:2542604-2556392 GCF_000334495.1 Tupaia belangeri chinensis | reverse complement strand
AGGAATGCAATGTTCTGCAATGCTGACAGCTCAGGAAGATTTTGGGTTGAATCCCAAGGTCCCCCTGTGCACACAGGGACAAAAGTGTGCTCGTGATCCTGACATGAAGATCCTGTGGGGAGTGCCTATCTCTTTGTCTCCTTTTCTCATTCAAGAAATAAACAAACTTTTAAAAAATCAGGAAGAGGGGCAGTGGGTGGTGTGTAAGTAAGGTACTGGATCCCACATGACCAGTTCTGTGGTTCTAGTCTTGGATCTGGCTGCTTAAAAAACATGCCAGGCATGTCTGTGTACATGCTCAAAATCCCGAGAGAATGGAGGAGAAGGAACTGTGGTATGGCCATCCCACTCAACCCCCCACCATGGATGATTTCTCACTCCCTCTCTGTCTCTTTCTAGCAAGTGCACATGCCCTATGGGAAAAATCCCCCCCCCAAAAAAAAACCAACAAACCACCGTAACTTTTGTAGCTTGTCTCCATGACTGCCTATTTAGCTTCTGGATAACAAAATTCTACAACATATCTTGTCTATCTGGCCTATAAAAAGAATATCATCTTGCTTGCTAATAGAAAAATTTCAGAATATGTAAAATGACCACCTGATGGAGAGGTGAAAAGAGATAAAGTAGTCTGATGGCACAGTCAAAATTTCAACCACAATTTTATCCCTTAATCTCAAGGTTTGAAATTCAAATAACTTTCTGCTTGTTTCTAAATTTTTTTAACTGCCAGAGGGTGCATGAGTTCACCAGAGAGAGACAGAGAGAGAAAGACAGGGAGAAAGCAGCCCCCTTCTAGGGGGTATAGTTACACCACAATCCCTTCTCTTCTGTTTTTTTTTCATCCTGTTAGGATTTGGGGAATTTACACATGTGATCCACGTGTTTTTTTTTTTTTTTTTTGGAGAGGTTTTCGCTATAGGGTGCGTGCGCTCGCCAGACAGACAGAGAGAGACATAGAGACAGAAAGCGAGAAATCACCCCCCGGGGGGATGGCCACGCCGCAATCCCTTCTCCTCCATTCTCCTCTCGGGATCTTGGGCACGCACGCACACGCGCCCGGCGTGAGTTTTAAGTCACCGGGTCCGGGACGCGAACCATGGTCGACTATGTGGGAGTCCAGCGACATAGCCATTATGCTAAGTGCTGGTTCCCCCCCACGTGTTTTTCAAGCAACCAGGGCCAGGATTTGGACCACACAGTCAGCTATGTGGAATCTGGCTTCCTTAACGATGGGGCCAGTCCTCATGATTTCATTTATACTTCACAATAATCCTGTGAGGCAAGTACTAACTATTTCGCAGAAGAGGAAACGAGCTCAGCAAGGCAAAGTGATTTACTAAAGTCTGAAGCTCATAAAAACCTTAACAGCCAGGAATCTATTCAAGCTACACCAAGTGTTTATAAACACAAGGGCTTGAGAATCTCCTGAAACTTAGAAAACAGGGACCAGCAGTTAGCATAATGGCTATGTCACTGGACTCCCACATAGTCGACCGCGGTTCGAGTCCCGGACCCAGCGGCTTAAACTCACGCTGGGCGTGTGTGCGTGCGTGTCCAAGATCCTGAGAGGAGAATGGAGAAGAAGGGATTGCGGCATGGCCATTCCCTCTCGGGGGTGATTTCTCGCTCTCTGTCTGGCGAGTGCACGCACCCTATAGCAAATAACCTCTCAAAAAAACACACAAAAAACCAAAAAACAAACAAACAAAAAAAAACCTTAAAAAAACAGTCCAGTACAACAGCATGTTGTTTAATTGTGTTTATTATTGCGTACATTGGAACATGTCCATTTAATGACCATTTTCAGTTTTCCAGAGCTACTGCTGAACTTGCCAAGATGACACTTAATAACAAATAGGTGTCTATATAGTTTCTTTTAACAAATTATTTAATTTTATTTATCATTATTACTATTTTTTAATTTGCTACAGGACATATATGCTCACCAGAGAGAGAGAGAAAGAGAGAGGGGGAATTAAGAAAGCCACCAGGTTTGGGATTCAAACTGTGGTTGGCCACATGGGAGTCCTGAGTCTTAACCACCATGCTAACTTGCTGGCCCCTTTTGTATAGATCCTAACAGACATTTCTTATAAGCTAACCAAATAAAAGATTTAATTCACTCTAAGACAACTAAATCTGTAAAATACCAAGGTATTTCAAGGAGAAAAAAGAAAAATCAATGAAGAAATTAAAAAGAAATATAATGAGTAAAATGATCCTTTAAAGCCTCATTGACTTTGACATATAAGAGCTTTTATAAACTGTTTTCCTCTTGGGTTGGCCCACGACCTATTAGTTAAGGGAGCTAGATTCCATATGGCCAACCACATGGTTATAATGGCCCTGGTTGTTTGAAATATATAGCGGGTAGGTGTGTGTGCATGCCCCAAATCCTTACAGGGTGGAGAAATGGAGAAGGGATTGTGGCATGATTGTACTTCATTAGAAGGGTATTTTCTCAGGGCTGGCATGTGGCATGGTGGTTAAGGGCACTGGACTCCCACGTGGCTAACTGCAGTTCAAGTCTCAGACCTGGTAGCTTGCTTGCTTTCTCACTTTCTCTCTCTCTGTCCCTCCCTGGTCAAATTAAAATAAATAAAGAAAGCTTAAAAAAAAAAAAAAAGAAAGGTACTTTCTCCCTCTTCCTCTGTTTCTCTCTCTCCTCCTTTCTCTGGTAAGGACATGTGCCCTTTAGCAAATTAAAAAAAAAATGCTCTCCTCTTTTGTCAAAGATTTCCATATCTAAATTAAGTTTTTTTAATTACTGATATATTCATGACCACAGGAAATTGAAACTTCAGTCTTTCTAAATGATCCTGAAGCTTTAATCTATGCTTATAAGATCTGTGTCTGAAAATGTTCACATCTTCTCTTATTTATAAGAAACTCACTATGAAAATATGAAAGTATTTACCTTTACTGGAAATTTCAACTGGTTGTACACTTCTGAAACAAGGAGATTGTGGCTAAGTGTCTTTCTCATTTTCATTATTCGAACAATTGCAGCATCAATTTGATACTGTCTGTCTTGAAATACTCTTTCTGTAGTGCTTGCTTGTTCTTCAACCTAAAAAAAAAGTTAAACTTAAGAACTGTACCTGAAGTGAAACTTGATTTCTTACACAAATTGTACATTTTGGAGACATGACTCTGTTATTGCCTTAAATGTACCAAATTATCTAAAGACTTATAAACATAGACAATAGAGAAAACCTACAAACATAACTTTTTTGTTCTACTTATATTGCCCAGTACCAGTGAAGTAATGCCAATATTAATAGAAAAATACCATCTTTTAATTGCTTCTCTAGGAGAAGAAATGGATGATGTGCAATTGATCATTTTCTTCTACTCCATCCGCAACATTTTCTAAATATATGGGATAGTTATAAGAGGTTGTTAACCAATTTCTGCATGACAACAGTTTACCTGAAGTGACTGACTGTGACCTCTGACTAAAGCACAGTACTAACTAGCTAGGAAAAGTAGTTAGTAAAGTTATTTGACAATTTTTAAAATTTTGTGATACATAAACCTGAAATACACCATTTATGCCTGCATTCTTTCTGGACATACAAAAATTTAAGTGTTTAGGAGTGAACTTACTAATATCGATGCTCAAGCAAAAACGTTAACTTTTAGTTATAAAACCAAAAGGATATTTTGGGCCTTTATGCAGCAATTCATTTCTGGTACAGCATAAGTATTTTATAAGTAACAATATAGTCATTTTTTAAGAAAATATCCTGCCTTTGACATGCAATGGGAAAAAGCCAGGCACTTGTTTGAAGATAAAGGCCTCTTTAAAACTCTTTTGTGAGGGTTGCAGTAAAACTTGGGGCAATGGAAGCCAACTGGTTTCAGGATGCTGTAGTGGTTTTCCTTCATGGAAGTCTCTTAAAAATTCAAATGGCAAAAACAAATGAAATATTCACCTTCACTGTGGACCAAAAAAATACTAATTACACAATTCAGGATTTTTTTCTTTTTCTTTTTTTGAGAGGTTTTTTTGCTATAGGGCGCGTGTGCTCACCAGACAGACAGAGGCAGAGAGATAGAAAGCGAGAAATCACCCCCTGGGGGGATGGCCACGCCGCAATCCCTTCTCTTCCACTCTCCCCTTGGGATTATGGGCACGCACGCACGCACGCCCGGCGTGAGTTTAAGCCACCGGGTCTGGGACTCGAACCGCGGTTAGCTACATGGAGTCCAGCGACATACCCATTATGCTAACTGCTGGTTCCAACAATTCAGGTTTTTCATCTACCAAGTTGGCCAAGACTTAAAAAAGAAGGGGCCGGCAGGTGCTGTGGTAGTTAAAGGCACTAGACTTCCAAATGGCCAACCATGGTTCAAGTTCTGGACCTGGTAGCTTGCTTTCTCATTTTTTTCCCCTCTCTATCTCTCCCTCTCTGGTCAAATTAAAATTAATACATAAATAGATAAATAAAGTTAAATAAAATAATTCTTTTTTTTTTTTTTAGAGGTTTTAGCTATAGGGCACGTGCACTCACCAGAAAGACAGAGAGACTGACAGAAAGTGAGAAATCACTCCCCTAGATGGGATGGCCATGCTGCAATCCCTTATCCTCCATTCTCCTCTCGGGATCTTGGGCACACATGCACACATGTCTGGTGTGAGTTTAAGCCACTGGGTCCAGGACTCAAACCATGGTCAACTACATGGGAGTCCAGTGACATAGCCATTATGTCAACTGCTGGTCCCAAATAAAATAATTCTTTTTTAAAAAAGATGTAAAAATGAATATACGAGTCTTAGTGCTGGTAAGGGCATGGTAAGACAGGCACTCAGATGGTGCTGGACAGCGTAGAAATTAGTCCAGTCTTGCTGGAACATGATATAGCATTATGTATTAAGACTCTTTAAAGTGTTCATACCTTTTGAGCCAAAAAAGTCTTACTTTCATGAATTATGGGGGTGGGGCTCAGAAAGATGAAAAACTAGATACAAATATGTTTCTTATAGTTTTATTTACTATTTACTATCCTAAAAAAATCATGAATTTTTAAAAATTGTCCAACAATGAGCAGTGGTTGAGTAAATTCTAATACCCACCTAAAAGAATATTATACAGCCATTTGTCATTTTTTAGAACATACTGAATGGTCTGGAAACATTCTAAAGATTGATTAAATGAAAAATACAGGATATAAAGCTATGTTAAGTATCAATCCGTCATGTATGCTCCTCCATTAAGACCATCTAAAATCAAATACTGAAATACATTTAGCTACATACAAGCACAGAACATGTTAACAGTGATGGTAGTAATACAGGTATAACATTGTCTTTATACATTCCTATTATGAACACATATGATCCCAGTGCGTTAGAACAAGGAAGGAAAAAAAAATACCGTTTCTTTCATCTGGATTTGATTGATCTTTATCCTGAAAAGTTTGTGTCTGAAATCATCATTTCAAATGAACTTGTCACCATCTTCGATATCTTTGCCTTTTGGATTTTTTGCCAGAACTCTAGCTTTGCCGCAGGCTAATGATTGCAGAGTTCTCCTTAACTCTCCATCCTCTGAAGAAGAAACAGTATAGTTATTTGTTACTAGTCCATCAACATGAATGAGAACACTTGACTTCAACCTAGTTTCTACTCCATTACTCTATTAAAACAGTTTCTTAGGCCACCCTGTGTGTGTGTGTGCATGTGTGTGTGTGTGTGCATGTGCATGTGTATGCCACACCACAAATCCTGACAGCACACAGAGATAGAGGAGAACTGTGATGTGACTACACTCCACTGGGAGTTCTCTCTCTGGCAATGAAAACAAAACAAAACAAAAGCTTTTTTCCCAAGCTACCCAATGACTTCCTCTTTGTCTTATCCAATGGCTTTCCCCTATCATCTTGTAAGAGCATCAAGTAGAATTCCATGTGGATAACTACCAACCCTCCTGAAATGACATTTCACTTCCTCCATTCCCACATTTAAAGGTCACCTCCACCTGGCTGTTTTACTATCATTAACTCTAGTATGTCTAATTTTTTATTCAACATCATCCCCATAAAACCATATCCTGCTTCCAATTGTTAGTGGTGATAGTACCGACCTATTGGGGTGAGAAACCCTGGAATCATCTGTAACTCTTCCTTCTCCTTCATATTCCATATATCTAGTAGTTGCTTCCTTAGAGATACCTCTTCTCAAACCTCCTTGGCTTCATTTGCTGATTTATCAGACTCTACGTGATCAGGCACTATCAATCTTCCTATGTGATTTTGTAGCTCACTACAACATATGGCTCTTCATGGTTCCTGGCTATGATTCCTATTTTTACTTTCAAGCCCTTTCTCACAGTATTTCCCCTTGCTGCATATGTCTTCTCCTTGACCAAAACTTGAAGTCCCAGCACAAGTCCCACTTGTTTTATGAGAGCTTTCACAATTGTGCCAGTCCACAGTGATTCCCCTACGCTGAACTTCTAACACACTTCTAGTCAGCACCATAGACTGGTACTTATCAATCCTGAAATCACTTCAAGTGTCATTTCATCCTTTCTCTGTGGTTATATTAAGAGTACTGAGGAGAGGGATTATTCCTTTGTATCACCCAGAGCTCTTAACATACAGTGCTGTGCACATAGTGGATACAATAATGCTCATTGAGTGGTTCAACACAAACCTATTCCGGTAGCCTGCTTGATCTCTTCTAAACTGAACTCCTCTCCCTCATTAAACATTAGCAGCACCAGTGTTTGAAAGAGAGAGACCTGGAGTTCTTTTCTACCCTGTTGGAGAAATAGCAGTATTTAGTCATCCTTTAAAAAAAAAACATGAAAAAATTAATCAAATAACTAGTATCTTATAGAAAAAGCATTTTTTGATTAGTAGATTTAGAAATATGGATTAACACTATCCAGAAAAGCCACTTGAGGTGGTAACACAGTATGTTCAATATAGAGGTTAAGTGTGATCCTGCCTAAAATAGGACAAAGAATTAGTTGATCTTTTAAAGAGTTATTTTAAAAAGAATTATTTTATTTAACTTTATATTTATTTATTTTAATGATGAGAGAGAGAGAAAACACAAGTTGCCAGGTCCAGGACTTGAACTGCAGTTGGCCAATGTGGGAGTCCAGCGACCTTAACTACCATGCCACCTGCCAGCTCCTTAACAGGTCTTTTTAAAACCTTGTAATTAGAACAGAACAACAGGGCCAGCAGGTGGTGTGGTGGTTAAGGTGCTCGACTTCCACAAGGCTGACCACAGTTTGAGTCTGGGACCTGGTGGCTTGCTTTCTCACTTGCCCTTTCCTTCCCTTCCTCTCTCTCTCTGGTGAATGCATGTGTCCTATAGAAAATTAAAACAAATAATAATAAATAAAATTTAAAAAATAATTCTAAGAAAAATCAACAGCAAAGTAATGAAAATTAATAACTCAGCCCTATGTGTCATTACAGACACTCACCACAAGAGTAAGAAACCATTATTTCAAATGCATATTTGATGTGGTTGATTTGGATTAGTCATGAAAAGCTGAGGAGTGAAATTAGATATGGGCACTGTTCCCCCTAACTCCCACTCTATTTTTCAGCTCCCGGCAGCAAGAAGATTTCTGTCAAGAAACGGCAATGTGAATTTTGCATCCTTAAGTGGGGAAATGGTAGGGGGGAAAGGTTATTGTCTTTGGCTTTGCAGAAGGGCCAAATCAACTGTGGGGGAAAAAACTCCATAATTTTAAAAATATACACAACATCGTGATAAACTATCGTTGTTGTGCAGATATCTAGGAAACATTTATAAAACAGTTTAAGCCTTCAAGTCAAGAGAAATGACTTCAATATTAAATATGAAAAAGATGAAAACAAAGTGCTAGCATCTACTTACCTCTTTAAATTCTGCTTTTAGCACACAGTGTCCTAGGGTTGACTGCCACTGAAGTTTCCTACCACTATGTTTGCCTAGGTAAAATGTCTTGAAAATCTCCTGAAGTTTTACCATCTAAAATAAATAAAATAAGGCTTAAACTCTGTATCCAATGTCACATTTACCACTCTTTATACTTACTTCATACGTAATAATTTCTGAAAGTTTTAAAGATTATATCCAGTAAGTCCACCAATCACTTTGATGTAAAATAATTATCTCCCAATCACTGAAGTTAATGGCATTTATCAGTGTCTATACTCACTGATCTCTCTGCACCATTTAATCATTCCCTCTCTGAAACAGTCCCCTCCAGCGGCCTTTGTGCCTCTGCACTCCGCTGGTCCCTGCGTCTCACTGTTGCTTCTGCTCTGGTTCCCTGCACAGGCTCCTCTTCCTACTACTGGCCAGATGTGAGCCTTTTCTAAACTTTGGTCTCTGCCCTTTTCACTTCCTATTCTCCACATTCTCTGTCTTATTGACAGAGATCTACCCTCTGGTCTTCTATGATCATCTCCATGGAGGATTCTCAACATCTCTGTAGCCTTAATCCCTTTTCTAGGTTTCGGTCCTGAATTAGACAATTTTTCTGTGAGTTAGGATAGATTTACTCAAGCACCCATTATTCAGCAATGCCACTTCCAGGTGAAATATGGGCAAGAATTTTTTATATCTAAGCACAGTGAGGAAATAATCTATCTGGGGAGATGAAAGAAGAGTCAGAGAAAGGGGCCCTGAACCCAGAAATCTGGCATCATTAACTATACACCACCCCAGACTTGGAAATGTAAGTACAAGAATAAAATATTTTAAAAGCTGGCCTTTGGTATTGGTGTGTTTACTGACGTAAGCTTTTAAAAGGTACCTATTTTTTAAATGACAAGTCAAATAAAAGTGTCATGATTTCTTTTTCTCTAACTCAGGTCCTAAATAATAAGGCTTACCTCTGGTGGTAAATGGACTTCCATAGGCACATAAGTTGGCCAATAACCCATTGTCAGGATATTCACAGTTAGTTCAATATTCCCAGGTACATTCTGATTCTGCATAAAATATAAGAAGACCAACACACATACTGAGACCTTAAAAGTATTTAAATTTCATGTCATAATAATGACCCATTTAAGAAATTCCCCATTATAATATTGCATGCAAATACTAACTATCCTTAAAATAAAACACAACTATTACATGGACTTTTAGGGGCCAGCAGGTGGTGTAGTGGTTACATCGCTGGACTCCCACATGGCTGACAGCTGTTGGGATCTGGGACCCGCCAGGAGCATGTGTGTGTGTGCCCAAGATCCCAGGAGGGGAAAGGATTGCAGAATGGTCATCCCCCCGGGGGGTGATTTCTCACTTTCCCTCTCACTGCCTCTGTCTCTCTCTCTGGTGAGCACATGCACCCTAAGGCAAAAACCTTTTTTTTCCTTAAAAAAGAGAACTTTAAATGAAGCCTATACAAAATGCACTAGAAGAGCGCCTAGGTTAACATCTTGATAAAATGGCATACAAGGATCACATGACTTCATTATAGGCATTATCAACAAATAATTTCTCACATACAGCTGGGCTGTTATAGGATCTCTTCTCCATTCTTTTTCCCAATACCACCTGCTGTCCCCACCTTTGGAGACCCCTATGTGGCTTGGAACACCTTGCGGCAACCCCCATGCCTCACCCCACCAGCCAGCCCAAGTCTCCGGTTTTTCACTTGCTCCACCGCCTGTTTGCAGGGGGTGACCTGAAGTGGGAAAGGAAGAAGAGGGGGAAAGGGCAAAGTATATAAACCCTATTCTGTAGCTACTTTAAGATCCATGACCCTACTGACCCTGATATTTCTCTGAGCCTTTTCATTTTTATTTCCTACCTTAGCAATATAGTGGACAAGAAGTTACTACTAAAACCCCAACAGGAGAAAATGTAATATGCTTTACTATCATCTATGTTCTTAAATATTTCAAAACTACTTTCTACCTACATCTTCAAAACCATGGATCCAGCTTTTTCTGTTCTTAATGTCCCTAAAGGCTTCATACAACCACTCTATCTCTCCCTCCCTCCCCACTGCAAACTCTCAACATGCAAATCACCAAGTGACAAGAAGGCAGAGATAGCCCTGTTCTCACTATCTAGCTACAGCTCTTCTTGTGTGACTTAAGATGAATATATTTTATTTCTACTTCCGTGTTATTCTGGATGTTTGTTAAGAACAAATCCTAGGCCAGTTCTGTGGCCTCAAGGTTAAGGCAGCTGGATCCCACATGGCCAACTACACAGATTGAATCCTGACCCCAGCGGCTTGAAAGACATGCCAGGCATGTGTGCATGCATGCATAAAATCCCTACAAGGTAGAGAGATGGTGATGGTGGAGAAGGTATTATGGCATGACCATGTCCTTAGGGAGTGCTTTCTCTCTCTCCCTCTCCCTATGTCTCTCTCTGGTGAGTACATGTGCCCTTTGGCAAAAAAGATATAAAAAAAAAATCCTAAAGTAGGCAAAATATACTTACATTCCATTGGTGGTTTTTCCCCACTACTGTGAATATCATCTAAGTTCCTAGGAAGTTTTTACAACATATTTATCCACTTCAGTACAAACCAAGGCAAGGAGATAACTAAGTTTGAGGAATTAAGTAAGAGTTTAACTCACTTTTACCTGTTTGAATTGAATCATGATGTCTTTAGAAAGTTCCATGTCTTTAAACATTCCTTCAAGTTTGCTGGTAAAAGCAGCTCCACATTCTATTAAAGATATTTGTATATTTATAATATTTTAAAGTGGTAAAAACAAAGTATTTAAAATGAGAAACATAAACCTTAGCATGAAAGTATCCATTATTATTTGTAAGAATAAAAAGAAATCCTTATCCCAAAATGTATGCCCCACTAATTCAGAGTCAAAACTATTTAATCCTGTAGTAAACTTACCTACTAATTAGGCATAAGATAAATGGGAAATTTTGAAACAAATAATAAAACCAAGGATTTAAAAAAAAAGCTCTGGAGACCAGCAGTTAGTGTAGTGGCTATGTGGCCGGACTCCCACGGAGTCGACCATGGTTTGAGTCCTGGACCCGGTGGCTTAAACTCATGCCGGGTACGTGTGTGTACGTGCCCAAGATCCCGAGAGGAGAATGGAGGAGAAGGGATTGCAGCATGGCCCTCCCCCCTGGGGGGGTGATTTCTTGCTTTCTGTCTCTCTGTCTCTGTCTGTCTGGCGAGCACACACGCCCTATAGCAAAAAAACTCTCCAAAAAAAAAAAAAAGGCAAAAAAAAAAAAAAGACCTCTGGATATGTACAATACTTTAGAAATCTCACAAGCTTGCTCAATCTATGATTTCATCATATATATATGTATGTATATGATCATATATAAAGTGGATAAATATATATATATATGATCATATATCTATGTGATTATATATATACATATATGTGTGTGTGTGTGTTTTGTGGTATCTACAAGGATTGGTTCTAGAACCCCTCCCCATACCAAAATCTGAAGATGCTCAAGTTCTTTATATAAAATGGTGTAGGCACTGCTTACGCCTAACCACATCCTCATCTCTAGACTATTTATTATACCTAACATAATGTAAATGCTATATACATAGTTGTTATGCTATATTTTAAAAATCTATATTATTTTCATTGTTGCATTTTTCTTTTCTATTGGTTTTAATTCTGCATACATTCTAACCATGGTAGGTTGACTTCAAAGATGTGGAACTCAAAGATAAAAGCCCGACTGTACACACAATGAGTGACTGAAGAGGCAACTAATTCAAAGAGTAAAAAACTAGCATTTTCCCTCAGAAAAAAAGCAACATAAAGAATGAGAAACATACCATGTTTAAGTTTGGACAACATTGATTTTTCAGCATCTACAGATGCACTCTTCCCAACTAATAGACGTTTTGCCAAATCTTTCTTATAGAAGGCCTCAAAAACATCCTTGCCTATGTTAAATAAAAAATACAACATTCATAATATTACAACAAAAAGTTCTGACAAAATTGCTTTAAAGTGCTTAAGAAATCACACCATCACTCCATGTTGTTTTACTTTATACATTTTTATCTAAGTTGGTTAAAGCATGAAACATCAGAAGTACATGTTTATGCCAGACATTTCAAAAGTTTTTTATTGTAAAGAATTAAGACTGCATTAACTTTCCTTCAGAAAAGATTTAGTTGAGGGGGCCAGCAGGTAGCATGGTGGTTAAGGGCACTGGACTCCCCCATGGCCAACAGCAGTTCGAGTCCTGGACCTGGCGGCTTGCTTTCTCACTTTCCCTCTCTCTCTCTCACTCAGTCTGTCCTTGTCTGGATAAATTAAGATAAATAAATAAAGTTAAATAAAAAAATTCTTTTTTTAAAAAAAAAAGCTTTAGTTGAATGGTCTTTTTAGCACCAATATTCAAGAGATTAAAAGAAATAGCAAAGATCAAGGTCTTAACAGTGGGGAAGTCAAAGCACTAGGCAATTAAGTAACATCCTTCAAGTATCTCCAATGAATTAAAAGCAAGGACAAAAATATAATTAAAAACCTCTACTTCCCAAATAAGTATTCCTTCTAGGTTGAATATACTTGCTAATTTCTCTGTTGAGTTCATTGCTTGAAAAGAAAAGTAGTAAAACAGTAATAAATACTTACCATAGATAAATCTAAATATGATCATAATTTTATCCAACATTTTCTCAAGTTCTTCATCTGTAGCTTCTTTGTTGCCTGCACGAAGCTTTGAATCTACATACTTAGCTAAAAATGGGAGGGGAGAGTTGGGTTAATGACCATAGGTATCCATGAGGTACTAGCCACTATACATGTCAGTAATCATACTTATGATTGGACTGCCTTTTACAGTGCTACAGAGATATACATAGACTCTTCAAAAAGTTCATGGAAAATGTACATCATAAAAAAGATATGCATGGATTAAAAAAACAATAACTCTTTGTTTTAAAATAAACAAACCCCATACATTAATTCCACTTTTCCGAACTTCTGAAGTCTCCAAGTGTGTGTGTATATATATATTTAAGTCTTCATAGTAAGTTTAATGCCACAGACTCCATCACAATCTGAACTTAAATCTAAGCCTTCTGATTCCAGACTGAATGTACTTTCCACTATACTGATGTATATTAAAATAGAGTGAGTATAAATATGCTGGGTGGGGAAGGCTGCATGTAGCCCTGTGCAAAGCTAATCAAAGCCAATGGCAGACATGGGGCATTTTCTGGAGTGCCCCTTTCACACTGATGGTAAGCAATCTTAAACATTACTTTTCTATCAAAATAAACCATACATATTACAGAGTATAAGACTTCTAAGGATAAACAATAAACTTAAAATTTCCTTTTGGAAGGACTCTAGACTTTCTTTGGGCACCCCCTTCCTCTGATAGAAAGGGGTAATTCAATGGGAAAACTTGAGAAGCACTTCAGTATACACCATACCCTTACACTAAATGGGATTATTACAGTTATTTTTATGCTGGACTTTTTTTTTCTCACTGGCAACTGTAATTTCATGCTGCCCTGTCTTGTAGCTCTAAGTGTGGGTATCTGGAAATAACCCCCTGCCCCATTTCTAAATCACTATAGGCTTAGAAAGAGACAATCAAGTGTATTACAATAAAAGTCAATACAAAGAGTACATTTTTCTTTTAAATAAGGGCTTTGAGACATTCTTTAGCTTGTAGAACTTTATTCCTTACATTCAAGTTCTTAGAAATACTTTTCATATTGATAATATTAGCTAACTACCCCCAAGTAAATGAGATGCTAGTGTACTAAACCCTGTTGAAATTTCACAATTGCGATATTATGAATAAAAAACATTAAATAACTGGAAAAAGGACTGGAAGAT
>NW_006159604.1:2539628-2542572 GCF_000334495.1 Tupaia belangeri chinensis | reverse complement strand
CAGGTTTATTTGGTCTTTTGTTAATGAATGTTTCAAATGCTTCCTTCATGGCATTGATAAATTTTTCATTCTTCAGAAAGCAGATATCAATTATATGATCAACCTTATCTTTAAAATCCAGCAACTCTTGAACCATTGTTTTATCTTTTTCAGGATTAATTACAATAGTGCTGCCAAATGCCTAAAAACAAAAATTTATTTTTTATTGGAATTCAATTATCCAAAATAAAAATAATCCCAAAATCATATTTTAAATCGGCTCATGTACTTAATGATTTTAAAAATTAGAATAAGGCTGTTTTTCAGGTGGGGAAAAGAAAAAAATGAATCAATAAAATATCCATACTGATACCATTCATCTAAAATTCTAAAAATAAAAAGGATGACATGTACAATAACATAAACAGGCTAATAGAAGTCTTTGGGCTCGTCTTATTGGTAAAAAAGTTGCTTTGAATTTTTTTAAAATGGCAATCTAGCTTCAGTGTGAGATTGAAGAAAAGAAAGAAACTTCAGGATCAAAGAATAGCCTTTTTATTATTTATATTTGTTGCTTTGTGTTGGATTCTAAAAATAAAAAGGATGACATGTACAATAACATAAACAGGCTAATAGAAGTCTTTGGGCTCGTCTTATTGGTAAAAAAGTTGCTTTGAATTTTTTTAAAATGGCAATCTAGCTTCAGTGTGAGATTGAAGAAAAGAAAGAAACTTCAGGATCAAAGAATAGCCTTTTTATTATTTATATTTGTTGCTTTGTGTTGGAGCTAGAAACACATCTGACATCAGTCGGGTTTTATAACCACAGAGCTATCATTCTCAGGTTGACTATTTTCAGAATTCCCAATACTTATTTAAAAAATTTTAAAATTCTCTTATTTAAAAAAAAACTGGATTGAGGCCAGCAGGCAACATAGTGGTTATGCCACTGGACTCCCACACGGCCAGCCATGGTTCAAGTCCAGGACCCAGCCAGCAGCTTAAATATCACACCAGGTGCATGCGCATGCGGGCCCAAAAACCTGGAAGGAGAATGAAGAAGGGACTGTGGTGTGGCCATCCCCCCCAGGGGGCAATCTCTCACCTTCCCTCTCATTTTCTCTCTCTGTATCTCTCCAGCGAGTACATGTACCCTATGACAAAAACTTTAAAAAAAAAAAAAAACTAGATCTAACAAGTATGAAAGGTTTGCGCACTCACACACTCAGTGGGCAAATTAGAAGCCACAAGAGAAAAAAACTACAGGTAAGTTGTTCATACCTTAATATATTCAATCCATTGTTGCAATAGAACCTGTACTCCACCTCGAACTCTACTGAATAGCTGATACAGGAGAGATAAATCTTGAATTCGGTTTTCATCAAGGAGGTTATTTAAACCTGAATTTTGAAACATTTTGGCATTAAAATACAATGAACAAAAAAGTGAACAACACTGTCAAATATTTTAATGAAATTTAAGTTAAAATTGGTGTGATACTGGTCTGAACTATGACTAGTTAGTATATGAGTTATAGTTATATGAGATATCCTTTGATTTAAAACCAAATAAACAATCATCTTTCTGGTTAAAAACTAAATACAACTTCTTCAGTTACTATAAAAATTTTTAAAAAACTTGTTTGTATAATAATTTGTGTAATTTATAGCATGATGGGTTAAATGTATATACTAACTTATAAAAATTGGTTTATACTGGGTCAGCCAGTGGTATGGCCATTAAGGTAGCTGGATCCCACATGGCTGACTACATGGTTTGAGTCCTGGACCCATAGACTGAAAAAACATGCTGGGCATGTGTGCTTGTGCATGCTCAAAATACCAAAGAGGAGAACAGAAGAGAAGGGACTGTGGCATGGCCATCCACCCCACCCAAGGTGAGGTGCTCTTTCATTTTTTTTCTCTCTCTTTGCCTCTGTCCAGTGAGTACACATGGCCTAGAGCAAAAAATAAAACAAAAAACTAATAAAAATTGGTTTACATAGGGCCAGTCAATGATGTGGTGGATAAGGTGGCTGGAACCCACATGGCTGATTTTGTAGTTCAAATCTCAGACCTGGCAACTTGGAAGAAAACACACCTGCTATGTTCACATGAGTGCCCAAAATTGCAAGAGGAGAAGGGACTGTGTCGTGGACATCCTCCTGAGGGGTGATTTCTCATTTCCCCTCTCTCCCCCTATCCCTCTGATAAACACACATGCCCTATAGCAAAACTTAAAAAAAAAAAAAAAGATTGGTTTATATAAATGGATAATTATAGGTAGGTTGAACATCTCTAATCTAAAAATCCAAAGTTCAAAACACTTCAAAATCTAAAACTTTCTGAGTGTCAACATGATACCACAAGTGGAAATTCTATACCTGACATCATGTGATAGACTGCAGTCGAAACAGTACAATACAGAGAAGCCATATACATCTGAGCTGTGCCCTTGCTCTTTCAGAAACAAGGGCAACTGAAGATTTCCTGCTCCAAGCTCACCCTCCAGACCCAAAAGGCTAGACAGGTGACACAGTCTGTCTTCTCTGTCTGTCTTTCTCTAATCTTTTTATTTATTTTTTTTTTTTAATTTTTAAACTACTTTTTCTTGCTTCCCTGACCTCTCCTTTATCTTGGTAATTCTCACCCCCCCTGTCCCCACAGAGGACAGGCAAATCACAGGCCCTTTCAGAAGTCATCTACATCTGAGCTGTACCCTTGCCCCTTTCACGTGGTGCCTTTGTGCACAGTGCAGTTTTCATTTTTTGCTTTTTTTTTGAGAGGTTTCTGCTATAGGGTGTGTGCGCTCACCAGAAAGAGAAAGAAAGAGAGATAGAAAGTGAGAAGTCACCCCCTGGGGGGGTTGGCCACACTGCAATCCCTTCTCCATTCTCCTCTCAGGAACTTGGGCACACATGCACATGCGCCTGGCGTGAGTCTAAGCCACTGGGTCCAGGACTCAAA
>NW_006159604.1:2525974-2539177 GCF_000334495.1 Tupaia belangeri chinensis | reverse complement strand
AAAGACAATCTCTCCAAAAATAATTTCTTTTCCTTTTTTTTAATTGTTCTTATCTTTTTTTTTTCTCTTTGTTTTCTTTTACCTTACTTTCTTACTTTGCTGCTCAGCCTCCACACACAGAATATCTAGACAGGTCTAGGTACACAGCAGACAAACATCTGAATACTTTTAGGTTCAGAGAAATCCTCAAACCTCACTGCACCTGCTGCACAAAGGGAGAAACTCCTCTTCATAAATCTAAACTCTAATCTCTTTCTGTGTATATCACATTGCAAAACACAGTAGAGGAGAGAAATTGGTACAGAAGTAACTCACAGTGAAGGGATGCACATGAGCTTACAGTTGTTCAAACCTTCTCCAACAAATTACCCAAAAATGAATATACCACCAAATGACTAAAAATCATTGACTAAGAGACACTGCAGAGTGAGCAGCAGGGAGAAGGAAGGAGCTGCAGAGAGAGTGTGGCTGTTCTCCCGCCACATGTCTCTGAACTCTCAGTTGAAACCCCACAGCTCAATTCAGGTGCACCTGATCTCTAGAAACCGGGAGGCCTTTGTAATACCCCGTTACAACTACAAAAGCACAGGTTGCTTGGTGAATGTCAGGGAAACAGAAGTGCCGAGAGAATGCAGATCACCTCCTCCTGCAAGCCTCTGAATGCTCAAATTTAACTCTAAGAAATTAGGAAGAAACGTATAATCCATCAGATGACCAGAAACTACCATAGAGGTACAAGAAATATGAGAAACCAAGAAAATATCTCTCCCCCCAAGGGAAAAGAACCACCCCTCATTATCCACAGACAGTACAATGGAACCATGGAACTGTCAGATAAAGAATTCAAATACACGTAGTGTCAAAACTAATACAGATGTAAAGGAAGAGAGACAACAAACTCCATAAGATGCAAGAGGAAAGAGACAATGAGTTCCAGATGAGTACGTTCTTTCAAGATTTGAAAAAAGAGGGATCAGCAGTTAGCATAATGGCTATGTCGCTGGACTCCCATTTGGTTGACCATGGTTTGAGTCCTGGACCTGGTGGCTTAAACTCATGCTGGGTGCATGTACATGTGTGCCCAAGATCCCGAGAGGAGAATGGAGGAGAAGGGATTGTGGCGTGGCCATCCCCCCTGGGGGTGGGGGTGATTTCTTGCTTTCTGTCTCTCTTTGTTTTTCTGACAAGCACATGCACCCTGTAGCAAAATAAATAAATAAATAAAGATTTGAAAAAAGAAATACACATCATAAAAAAGAATCAAACAGAACTGTTAGAGATGAAGACTGCAATAGAGGAAATCAAAACCTCCCTCAAAAGTATTAAAAGCAGATTAGATCACACAGAACATCAAATCTCAGATGTAGAAGACAAAACCTCTGACCTAGAAAAAAAAAAACAGAAAATAACCCCCCCAAAATGAGAATTATATATGAGAAATACTAGATATCATTAAATGTCCAAACATCCAGATAATCAATATCCCAGAAGGTCAAGAAACTAATAAGGGCATTGATAATCCATTCCATGAAATCCTGGAAGAAAACTTTCCAAACATAGAGAGGCATTCAAAGCTCCAGACCCAAGAAATAAAAAGGACCCCAAATAGAATCAACCCAAGATATTCTCCAAGGCACATTATAGCCAGAGTGACCAAAACCACAGGCAAAGACAAGATACTAAAATTGGCAAGAGAGAAACGTCAAGTTACTTACAAAGGATATCCCATCAGGCTAACATCATACCTCTCATAGGAAATAATGCAAGCAAAGAAAGAATGGGGAAATATATTCAAAGTGTTAAGGGAAAAACAGTTTCAACCAAGAATACTATACTCGGCAAGATCATCCTTAATATGGAAAGAAAAGCCTGAAACATTCTCAGATAAACAAAATCTGAAAGAATTTACCAACACCAGGCCAGCTCTTCAAGAAGTTCTGAAGGGAGTGTCATACCAGGAAAAGTAAAGAAAGATACACAGAAATAAGAGAACAAAAATCACCAAGGAAACGGCCAACTTAATAGTAGGGACGAGTCCAGAAATACCAGTAATACTGCTGAATGCTAACTTCCAGGATTTAAACAGAAAGACTGGACTACAGTAACACTGCAAATTCAACAGAAGAGAGATTAATTACATGAGACTAAACTGGTGAAATAGAATTTTATGACTTTTGACTAAAACATTTTCTTCTATGCTTTGTCTTCCAAATTTAAGGAATTTTGTTCTCTTTTGAGTTGTTGATAGGTTTAGCAATTTATTTTATTATTTTATTTTTTTGGAAATTGAAACAAACTTTCCTCCCTTGCTGATTTCTCTGGAATTGGAAAATATCTGTGAATATTCTTATTTTGTGGTAGAATGGTTATTTGCATAAGTTCAATAGTATCTGTTGCCTTGCATCAGAAATCGGAAATCCTGGTTATTGCCAGGGCTTTGGCTATAATGTCACATTTAAAGATATGACCAGAAAGCTAAGGAACTAAGGTAGATCTCAAGAAAGCCAACAGAAGCTCTTGGAAAGATTGCCTGGTACCATAAACAGTTCTGCCTGGCAGGTGAAGAATGTCACTGGGACCAGCAGGTGTAGTGGCTACATCACTGGACTCCCATGTAGTCGACCGTGGTTTGAGTCCAGGACCCAGTGGCTTAAACTCACACCAGGTGTGTGTGCGTGGATGCCCAAGATCCCAAGAGGAAAATGGAGGAGAGGGGATTGAGGCATGGTCATCCCCCGAGGGAGTGATTTCTTGCTTTCTGTCTCTCTTTCTGGCGAGTGTACATGCCCTATAGCAAAAATCTCTCTCTCAAAAAAAAAAAAAAGTCACTTCCTTACAGGCCCAAAAAACTTTCAAGTACAGGTACCTAAAGACATAGTCAGATGGTGAATTCCTGACTTGGCTCAGTAGCATTGGGAGGCTTTTTAAAGAGTCTAACCTGAAGTTCCTTATAAAAGGTTTCAGCAAAGCCAACTAAATCTGTTAGTATTCTTATGGGCCTTAGTGCAAATTACAGACCAAATTGAGACTAAACTTATTTTTTTGCAAATAAGTTACTTTGTGCCTCTCTTTAGTAAAAGGGGAAATGGAGAGACAAAAAAAAATGTTTCAGAAGAAAATTACAGTGTACTTGTTACTAGAGTTTTAGCTTTATCCTTATCTATTTTTTGAGTTTTTAATATCTACCTATTTGAACAGAATCCTAATCTTTTTCCTGGCTTTAAGCCTTAAACAAATTTTTCTTAACATTTTTTATTTTGATTTATTAAAGCTAAAACTGCTTTTCTTTTTTTTTTCTTGAGACGTTTTTGCTATAGGGAACGTGCGCTGGCCAGACAGACAGAGAGACAGAAAGCGAGAAATCACCCCTCGGGGGGATGGCCATGCCGCAATCCCTTCTCCATTCTTCTCTTGGGATCTTGGGCATGCATACACACATGCCCAGAGTGAGTTTTAAGCTGCCTGGTTTGGGACTTGAACCATGGTCGACTATGTGGGAGTTCAGAGACATAACCATTATGCCATTTGCTGATACATTTTTAAAAAAAGATACATAATCTAATTAAATAAGTAGATTATAAACTATAACCTAAGGCCAACCAAAAAAAACCTACCAACTTAATAACTACAGTAAACTATATGGCCTCAGCTAGGCGCTACTTTATAACATGCTCATTCTACTCACTGAGTTTTATGCCTAAAGTCAGACATGTGTTCACAGATATGGTTATATTAGTTGCACTTGCTATTGAAGGTATTTAGATTAATTCTGTTGAAGATATTTTGTAATTTTATCAACTGTACTAGAGAAATGTTCACCTGTTGAAATATCCATTTTGTAAGACAAATAATAATGTGACTGAATGTATAAAAGAAAATGAAACGAAAAAAATAAAGGGAAAAAAGATCTTTCACGAATTAATAAAATGCAAAAAAAAAAAAAGCATGGAAAGCAACTAGAGATAACAGAGACAGTGTGGGAGGAGTATGGGAAATGGCAGAGGGTGAGAAACAGGAATTGGGGGAGGGAAAAGCAAAATATGTAAGAAACAAGAAATAGAAAATCACTTGCTGATGATAACATATATGGTAATATCGTTGATTGAGTCAATAAACAGTGTATTCTGGATAGGAAAACTCATCTTGTATGCTGCAACAATATATAGTGAATGAATGTAAAATAAAGAAATGAAAAAAAACCAGCATATTACAAAAATATTGTATAAAGTTAACTTCAGGTTACATATTTAAAGTATATATGAACATAAATGAATTTTGTGGTTAAACATAAAACTAATCTTGTACATGCAAATATTCCAAACTCTCAAAAACATCCAAAATCCAAAACACTTTTGGTCCCAAGTACTTTGTATAAGGGATACTCAATCTGTAAATACCTTGTATATGTAGTAGCTATATTCTATCTGGCATTAGAGTAGACAGCTACATTTCAGAGTTGGATAAGGCCTGTGATATATCGAAAGCTATGCATAAATAGGCCAATTTTAAATAAAGTTTTAACATATTTTTCACAATGAAATAATAGTACAACTGCATTCAAGTTCTAAATATGAACATATCCATTTTATACCGATGAAAAGATGGTTGGAAAGTAAGACCTTTGCCTATCTGTGGCATGTCAAAGTAAAATTCAGCATATACTGTAAGATTACTTGAGATCAGAAAAATGTGCTTGGTTTTAAATGTTAAGAATTAAAAAAAAAAATAGTGCAAAGAAGAATGCCTCTCCTTACTATAGGTTGTTTTTTTCTAAAAGAGAGATTTTTGCTATAGGGCACATGCACTAGCTGGAGAGACAGACAGAGAGAAAGCACCCCACGGGGAGATAGCCACACATACTGCAATCCCTTCTCTTCCATTCTCCTTTCAGGATTTTGAGCACACAAGCACACATGCCTTGTGTGAGTGTTAAGCCACAGTTTGAACCGCGGTCGACTGTGTGAGAATCCAGTGATGTAACCTTTATGCTATTTGCTGGTTCCTATTTAATACATTCTTAATATTAAGTCAAGAATTCCCAAATTCTATTTCTTTACTGGTGTTGGTGGACCACTCTTCTCAGTTTCTGTATCTTTCGGTTAAGGAAATTGTCACTTGATGAACAGGGAAAAGGGTTGTCTATTTTCGGAAATGCAGACACATGCTATCAAGCTTCTGCAAGAGCAATATTTTTAAAAATTCCCTACCTGTCTGCCACTACCATTTAAAAAGTAATCTATTTTAAATTTGCCAATTACCTTTCTGAAGAATTGCTGTTAAGTGTTCGCCTAGAAGTTGTTTTTCTACAGTGGCAATTAATGACTTCCTACAGGGGGAAAAAAAGTTATGAATTAGTGACATTTGACTTCCCTGAAAATTTAAACTCTCTCCTAGGGGGGAAATCAAATAGCTCATTTCAATATTCCTATCACTTCTACAAATTTACTGGCACTGAGAGATACTCTCTTTTATGCCTAGAAGGAAATACTGCATATTTCAGAATTTGATTTATATCATAAAATAAGTAACTCCAAGTTCTTGCTATAGCTGGCTGTTTCCAAGTTTCTTTGTTTTTATTATAAAGGTAAAGTTGTTACCTATGCTGCTTACAGAAACTACTTGGTTGGTAATATTTAAGAAAGTACAGAAACAGTTTCTCCTCTGAACACACCTACTAAATTTTAATTGGCATGATAATGATAAAGATCACATCCTCTAATACTATTTTTTTTTTGAAGAGAGTCTCACTGTATACCAATCCTTCCACCTCAGCCTTTTGAGCAGCTGGGACTATAGGCATACACCACAGCATCCAGCTATCAAGTTACACTGGACTCAGGCCCCTCCCATATGGGTCCAACCTGGGGAGGAGTAGCATTTTACCAGTATGCGCCACTGAAGCTGAGCTTAGTACTGTTTTTAATTACATCCTAAACACACACACACAACCAATAATCAAATCCTTGACTAAATCTAATGAGTGAGGGAAAATAATAACTTGAAGTTTACATTTTGAAACACATTGTTAAGATTTCAAATCAAGCCTGAAAACAGTTACTAACATGTTTAGGATGCTTAAAGTAACTTAAGTGATTTAACAACAGTTTAAGACTATTAGGCTAAGCACGTGATACTTACTGGGTGGTCTGATCTAAGTAAGTAATAAGTCTGTCTGCTTCTTCTTCTAGACGTTTGTTAACATGATGAAGATATTCAGGAACCTACAAAGATGATTTTTTATATTATTGTTTTCCTCCCCATAAATCATTCAGAAAATGTCAAGTCCAAAAGATCCTGGGAGCAGCCCTGTCAAATGTGACAGGGTTGAATCATATGTAAAATTACAGGTAGAGTTTATGATCCAGAATTCTGGCCTTTAAGAAGAGAGAAAAGAAAGGAGCACCTAAGTGAGAAAAGAGCATCACAATGTCGGGAAGATAAATGTAAAGGGAAGCTTAAGTTCTACAAAGTAGGGTCTACTGAAAGAGGCAGTGAAATTATTAATCATGGATGTTTTAAATACCTCTCTTTCATGCATTAGTTTTTGGCCTTCAGCTGCGTAGAGCCTGTTAGTTTCTTCCAAAAATCGTTGTTCAAAAGAATCTTGATAAATCTGGCAGGAGGGAACAAAATAAAAGAGTTTATTCAGCAAATATTTACCGAACGTCCTCTATGTGAAAAGCACTATGAATTTAATTTTCAAACATCAAACTACAGATAGCCATCAGCTCTGTATTAAGTAAAGTAGTTAACTTACTTGCAAGTCAGAGAGCATGCTTAAAAGGCTTCGGAGTAAACTTCTATCAATGGCTTCACCATTCCTTTCCCTCTCAATCAAGAGAAGAATGCCATCAATTGTCTTATTTTGGACTTTCTTTTCACTTATAATATGAGCCCTAAATAACTCCAGTCCCATGTCCCTAAAATAAAAAATAAAAAAACATATATAATCTAAATTAAGTGACAATAATACCACTTTTGAAGAGGTGGCTTAACTTCTTACCACACATTAGGGCTCCAGGTTTTGAAGCAATGATTGTAAAAGAATAAAATCTACCCACTTAATTTTAAATAATGTTAGACTAAAGCATACAGGAAGTTAATTTTATCTGTAATGAGAACTGACTTTAAATTGCTGTCTTCCTCAATAACTCTGTTTTGTGGTATTTCCTCTAGTGGATTTCTTCCTTGGTCAAGTAAAGAGACAAAACTAATTCAAAGACATACAATAGTTTTCACTCAACTGGTATTGAAGGCTTATTTGGTCATTTATCATTTGACTTCAGTACTCAAAAATCAGCAAGGTCTGTTCCTTGCTATAGGTAGATGCAAAGGAAGAAGAGTCTATTATACTATTCTATTTTTGTGTATACATGGCCTTTCTCATAATAATGTTAAAAGAAGATAATGATGACCAGCAGCAAAGTGATACACACTCATAGAGATTCCAGAGACGACTTTAATCCTCTTGGCTAACATAAACTTCATAACTTAATACATGCTCAGGGACTATTAGCTATTTTCAATGTTAGCATAGGTAAAATAGAATTCAAAAGATAAAACTGTTATAAATAAATGTCTAGAATGCCAAGTGTGAATTTTTAGAATATTCACAGTATTGCTTGCTCCCTTTTCCATTATTAGTATAATTAATATCTATGATGTATGACAAAAATTTTGTAGTATTTTTCTGGTATCCTCTTCTTTATTTTATTTTTTTACACTGTTGCAGAGTATTTTCCAATCACCAGCTATTGTGTAAGCTGGGAATGGAATGGGTACCTCTGCCGGCTTTGCTCTCCCTCCCATTTCCGAAGCTGGCAGAATACTAGCCATTCTCCAGACGCGATCCCAGGAGGTCATATTTTTCTGGTATCCTTACCAAATGGAGGGTAGCATTGAATTCTGAAGAACGTAAGTTCTATCCAGAAATAAAAAAATACTCCTGATCATGATCTGCCAATGAAAAAAAAGGAAATCAAATCATTTTTTTAATATCTTGTAAAGCTGAAATATTTGCTCCCAATAAATAAATTTGAATGGAAGGGTTTAGCTGTACATATATTAAACTACTGGGATCAAATAGACAGATAAACACGTCTACCTACTGGATTGTCAGAAAAGTCATGATGGTTACATAGGAAAAAATATGTCATGACTTTTCAGACAACCAAATATGCCCACACCATCTTCATTAATGTATTCTACTTTCTGGAGACCATAGCAGAAGAGAGACTCTTAAAGTGGTTCTCTTCTTTGCTACTTGAGAAGTAACTGAAAATAAGAAGGCAGGAAGCTCCATGGCCTAGTGATTCAGGGAGTCAATTTCCATACGGCCAACTGCAGTTTCAGCCCTGGCACTTGAAAAACAGGTTGGGCACGTGTGTATGTGTGCATGCATGCATGCGCGTGCGCATGCCCAAAATCCCAGCAGGATGGAGAAATGGAGAAGGTGTGACCAGCAGTTAGCATAATGGCTATGTTGCTGGACTCCCACGTAGTCGACCGCAGTTCGCATCCCGGACCCGGTGGCTTAAAACTCACTCTGGGTGCATGTGCATGCGTGCCCAAGATCCCAAGAGGAGAATGAAGGAGAAGGGATTGTGACGTGGCCATCCCCCTAGGGGATGATTTCTCGCTTTCTGTCTCTCTGTCTCTGTCTGTCTGGTGCGTACATGCGCCCAAAAGCAAAAAAATCTCTCCAAAAAAAAAAAAGAGAGAAATGGAGAAGGGACTATGGTATGACCATGGCTCATTGGGAGAGGTGCTTTCTCCACCCCACCACCACCCCCTCTATCTCTTTCTGGCAAGTGGACACGCACTCTGACAAAATGGAAAAAAAAAGAAAGAAAATAGGAAATCAAGGGAGACACATAATTCTTCCTTAACAATGCTGTTGCCTTAAAATGTACACGTGGAGTTTTTTGGGGTGGGCAATGGATTTTAAGATTTTAATTTGCACAATATAAGGTATAAACTAGTATCAAACTAGGGAGAATGGAAATCTGAATAAACTAAAACAGGGGACCCATCAGGCACCTTCAGAGGTAATGAAACAGTAGATAGGAGAGACATCAAGACTAACAGGAAAAAATGTAACTTTGATGAGATAAATACTTTTTTGGTTGTGACAAAAATAAAAATGACCCTAAGGTACAAGTCATTCTGAAATGCTGGTTTACCTGTAACTTGCAGTTTTAAAATAGAAAACTATACCATACTTAGTGTACAGTTTAGAAAAAGAGGTTTAGATATTGAGGTCGTCTCCTTATTGCAAAACTTTTAAAGCTCACATTTCTGTATTTGAAGAAATTTGTTGTTTTAGGTCCAGTGAGTCCCATCCATGGTGGTTAAGATGGTTGGGTCCCACATGGCCAATCTGCATAGTTTGAGTCCTGGAACCAGCAACTTAAAAACAAACAAACAAACAAAAACATGCTGGGCATAGGTACCATGTGTGCTCAAAATCCCAAGAGGAGAATGGACAAGAAGGGACTGTGGTGTGGCCATTCCCCCTGAAAAGTGCTTTCTGACTTTCTCTGTCTCTCTCTGGTGAGTGCACATACCCTATAGCAAACTTAAAAAAAGAAATTTGTTTTAACATTAATGTTTAGCGTGCTTACCATTTGTCTGCAATGATTCTGCCAGCATCTGTCAATCTTCTTTAGAAAAAGAACACTATCCAATGAATCCATGAGATATATGTTAAAGATACTTTAAAGTACTTAGTGCAAGTAATACATACAATGTAAGAGCACATTTGTCTTAAATACAGAATACCCTAAATACTAAATGGAAATACAATAAATAGGCATTATAGGATAAAACAATATTTATTAAACTAAGAAAAATTTTAGATCCCACTTAAAAATACCTCTAAAAACAAGTCTTAGACATAATGGAATATGTTTTCAGTTTATGATTTCCCTCATGAGATTATCTTCCCTCAAATGCGTATTTGTTAAGACAAAATGAGTAAAGATATGAGGACACCTTATTTACATGAGTACCAATGTAAATTTGAACCCTAAAGCTTGAAAAGTCCTAAGTTTGTTTCTTCTTTCTCTAGAAACACACACACACAAAACCCAACAACGTATCTACAAAACATAGGCACTCCACTTCAAGCTGAATTAAATGTTATAGGGTAGAGAAGGAGAAGACAAAAATACAAAATTCTCTGGTTTTTAAAAGGATATTCTCTAAACTGATGAATCTGTGCTTTGATGTGATCTTCACAAATCTGTCTCAGCTGTTTGTACAAGTTTGCTGAAATCTTGTAAGAACAGAGATTTTCTACAGCCTGCAAGAATAAACACATACTTTCTTAAGGAGAGAATAAGGAAGATTTCTCAATTATTCACATCAAATTCTTATTTGGATATTTCCAACCGTATCAGCTTACTATTACCCATTTAAGACAAGGTCAAACAATAAATTACATCAATGTGGGTGGCAAACATTTTAATGAATAATGTACTATACCAAAAAAGAACAAATATATTTATCATGGCTGTATAGGTTAAAGACAGGGAATCAAGCTAAGTTCTTTCCTGTGAAGACATCCAATTTAGGGAACCAGCAGTTAGCATAATGGCTATGTCGCTGGACTCCCACGTAGTCGACTGCGGTTCGTGTCCCGGACCCGGTGGCTTAAAACTCACGCCGGGCGCGTGTGCGTGCGTGCCCAAGATCCCGAGAGGAGAATGGAGGAGAAGGGATTGCGGCGTGACCATCCCCCCTGGGGGGTGATTTCTTGCTTTCTGTCTCTCTGTCTCTCTCTGTCTGTCTGGCGAGCGAACACGCCCTACAGCGAAAATCTCTCTCAAAAAAAAAAAGACACCCAATTTATAGTAATTGTAACATTTAAAAATTGTCTTGTTCTTTAAAATGTTAATCATTTCAGGGAACCAGCAGTTAGCGTAATGGCTATGTCGCTGGACTCCCACGTAGTCGACTGCGGTTCGTGTCCCGGACCCAGTGGCTTAAAACTCACGCCGGGCGCGTGTGCGTGCGTGCCCAAGATCCCGAGAGGAGAATGGAGGAGAAGGGATTGCGGCGTGACCATCCCCCCTGGGGGGTGATTTCTCACTTTCTGTCTCTATGTCTCTCTCTGTCTGTCTGGCGAGCGCACGCGCCCTACAGTGAAAATCTCTCCAAAAAAAAAAAAAATGTTAATCATTTCACAAGCAAAATTCCATTTTGAGTTTAAAAACTAAGTTCACCAGTTGTTTATTTATCGGATGGGTTGGGCAGTCCTACTACAATAGAGCTGAAATTTATTTATACTTTCTTGGGTTCTCCTGAACAGACTAAAACAGAAATTGTTGCTAGCAATAATATGAGTATGATAGAATTAAATACCAAGAAGTTTTCTCCACCATTTCAGTTTAAGGACAGTTTAATAGAAATTTTAAAATGTATATATGCAATCGAGAAAACATTAATTACAAAAGAACTGAAACTGTTCTAACATCACTGATATTTAAATTGATCTTCTTATATAATCTGACTCCAAAAAGACAAGTTCCAGATTTCAGTAAGTTTCTTGTAAGGGGTATCAAAAGGCTTTCAAATTTAAAATAATAGGCATGCTCAAGCTTTTGGGGTGAATTCTGATATAATCCACACTTCCAACTGGTAATGACTTAAGTATAAAGTCAGGATTCTTTTCTCACCACAACATAAGGCAAAATTCCATTAAAATATACTCGGGGGTGGGGCTGCCAAGTTCTGTTGGTTGGAGTGGAATTTTATAAACATGTAGATGAAAGTCACACTCCCAATACACAGGGCTAGTCAATTAAAGGACAAACTTACAGCAAACTTAAAGGAAACTGCTTACATCATTGGAGGGAAGGTGCCGCAACAGCAAGACAATTAGATTGAGCAGCAATGGAGGAATAAAAGGGCTGAGTCTCTGGCCACTTTCTGTGTGACCTGGAGTTAGGCCACAAAGGCCCAAAGGAATATTCCTGTTTATTTCACATGTCTCTCTGTTCACACTGGTCCTCTATAGACTGTCTCCCTTCCTCCTTCAGTTCTCCTCTCATTGTATCTCAGTGTTCCTTTTGGGCAACTGACTCATTTTCTCAGCATTTCTCATTTCCCTGTTTGGATTCTGTCATATGACTTGGTACATACTTCATCTAGTCCACATTTTCCACTTCCAGTATTTCTCCCAAGTCCTTTTTATCCCATTTCCTTCTGTTCGGTTCCCCTCTGCCTTATAACACAGTTCCTGAAGCATCTATTTATCTTCTCACATAGGCACCAGATTCTCTTATCACCCAACTAGGTTCCGCTTCTTCCAGTAAGTTCTTAATTGTCTCAGCTCCCAGTTATTAACATGGTACTCGCACCAATCATACCGCATTGACTTGTCACTGCATGAATACGATTTATCTATCTATGTGCATATCCTGTCTCTCTGACTCTCCCTAATGACAGAAAGAAGTTACGCAGTCATCTATCTCTAAGTTCTTTAATATCTTTTGGGTGTTTGAATGTTAAATACTCAGAAAACTATGTATCTATAGCAACTAGCACATAGAAGGGGCTTCTAGTAAATGAAAAAACTGGTCAGAAAACATGTAATTTACAACAGTGTGCTAAGTGTTACAATGGGGATAAGCTAAGAGAGGAAGCCTCTAACTTAGCCTTTAGGGGAGGGCAAGTCAGGAAAGCTCTCCTGGTCAGAGTAAAGAAGTGGACTCATAAAGACCCAGAGGTAAATGGATCAAGAGTCAGTGGGGGGAACCAGCAGTTAACGTAATGGCTATGTCGCTGGACTCCCATGTAGTCGACCGCAGTTCACGTCCCGGACCCAGTGGCTTAAAACTCACGCCTGGCGCATGTGTGTGCGTGCCCAAGATCCTGAGAGGAGAATGGAGGAGAAGGGACTGCGGCGTGACCATGCCCCCTGGGGGTGATTTCTCGCTTTCTGTCTCTCTGTCTCTGTCTGCCTGGCAAGCGCACGCGCCCTACAGCAAACCCCCCCAAAAAAAAAAAAAAAAGAGTTAGTGGGAAACAGAGAATTAAATGTTCTCTACACTGTGTTTAGTTGGATGGTGGTTTCAGACATTTGAGGCTGGGGCCAGCAGGTGGCATCATGGTTAAAGGGCTGGACTCCCACATGGCCAACCACTGTTCGAGTCCTGGACCTGGTGGCTTGCTCTCTCTCTCTCCTTTTCTTTCTGGTCA
>NW_006159604.1:2513741-2525560 GCF_000334495.1 Tupaia belangeri chinensis | reverse complement strand
CTCTCTCTCGCTCACTCTCTCTCTCACTGTCTCTGGCTCTGGCTCTGGCTCTGGCTCTGTCCCTCTCTGGTCAAATGAAAATAAGTAAATAAAGGGGACAGCAAGTGGTGAAGTGGTTAAGGGTGCTGGACTCCCACACAGCCAACCACAATTTGAGTCCTGGACCTGGCGACTTGCTCTCTCTCTCTCCCTTTCTTTCTGGTCAAATTAAAATAAAGAAATGAAGTTAAATAATTTTTTTAAAAAGTAAATAAAGTTAAATAAAATAATAAAATTAATTTGAGGCAAGAAAGACAGGAGCATCTAAGGAGAGTTTCAAAGTTAATTTTTAAAAAAATTTTCTAGAGAGTGCAAGCACTTGCCAGCGAGAAAGAAAGAGAGAAAGCATATTCCCCCAGGGAAGATGGTCATGCCACAATCCCTTCTCCTCCATATTTCCCTCCTTTCAGAATTTTGAGAATACACACACATGCACCTCTGCTTTCCAAGCACTGGGTCCTAGAATTTGAATACCTAAGTCGGTCATGAGAGATCTAGCCACCTTAACCACCACACCATTGCTTGGACCAAAAATCAAGTTCTAAAGGAACATCCTGCCTCTCTACTTTAGCTTTGACTGCTTCTTAACATACAGACCAGCTGTAGTAGTTTTCCTTCTGCAACGACATTCTATCAATCTCTTCATGTACTGTTACAGAAAAATTCCCTAACAGGTATAAATAAAAACCAAGAACAGTGAGGTACACAGTATGCTATCATTTATACAGACATTTATGCAAAAAAAACGGAAAAATTAATAAAAACATACACAGTAGTTTTAACATACACAACATGGTTATCTTTGGAAAGATACCTCAAAACTAATGTTTGTGAAGAGTGAAACTAGCTGGAGATTGGAGGAAGAGGTGTGAGACTTTTCACTACATGCTCTGTAATACTTTCAGGGCCTTGAACCAAATGAATATATTAAGTATTCAAGGTACTAGCAGTTGGCATAATGGCTATGTCACTGGACTCCCATGTAGTCAACCGCAGTTCGAGTCCCAGACCTGGTGGCTTAAACTCACGCCGGGTGCGTGTGCGTGCGTGCCCAAGATCCCAAGAGTAGAATGGAGGAGAAGGGATTGTGGCATGGCCATCCCCCCGAGGGGTGATTTCATACTGTCTCTCTACTTTCTGGCAAGTGCACGTGCCCTATAGCAAAAACCTATCCCCCCAAAATCAAAAAGTATTGAAAAAATTTAAATACTTCCCCTCTCCCAAAAACCCGTCCTTATTCCATCATCTTTTTTAGAATGGCACTGAAGACCCATTTTAGTCTCACATCTGATTATAACCTTCGACACCCTCCAATCTAAGCACCATGCTTTCCCTCACTTTTCAGCAAGGTTTATTTGGGCAGTCATGTGTATTTTCCAAAACTTTTTTACCTCAACCTGCAATATTAAATATATTTTATGTCACAATCCATTGTCCGTAATATAAACTTACATGACCAAGATAGAAATCTTTATCAAAATACACGTCATTTCTATGTGTGATGTCCTGGTATATTTTTATTTCTTTTCAAAGAAAATACTAGTAACAAACTACTAAAGTAATTTTGTGAATTTACATAAGCACCTAAGGGCCAAGGTCTAAGTGATCACTATATCCCCAAGTCATCTGTCCAGCTCTGTACATAGAAAATAGTCACTGACTCAGGACCAGCAGATGTCATAATGGCTACGTTGCTGGACTCCCATGAGGTTGACCGTGGTTCAAGTCCCGGACCTGGTGGCTTAAATTCACATCGGGGTGTGTGCATGCATACCCAAAATCCTGAGAGGAGAATGGAGGAGAAGGGATTGCGCTGTGACCATCCCCCCAGGTGATGGGGAGGGGGGAGGGTGTCTGGCTCTTTGTCTTTGTCTTTGTGGCATGCACACACACCCTGTAGCAAAAAACTCTCAAAAAAGAAAATAGTCACTAACTCAACAAGGAAGGAGTATTTACTAAATATTCTGCATCTTGATAGGTACTGAGATAGAAACAAAAATAAGTGTTAAATCACTACCTAGGCGTATGATACAAGCTCTGCTTTATGCCATATTTTTAAAATGTACTTTTAGAAATTTATTAATTAGGGGCCAGCAGGTGGCATAGTTGCTGTGGTGAAGTCCCACATGGCCTACCGTGGTTCAAGTCCAGAGCCAGCAGCTTGAAACTCATGCTGCCCAAGATCCCAAGAGGAGAATGGAGAAGGGACTGCAGTATGGTCATCCCCCTGGGGGTGATTTCTCACCTTCTGTCTGTCTTTCTGACAAGCACATGCACCCTATAGCAAAAACCTCTCAAAAAAAGGGGGCTTAAATATGACTAAAAATGATCAAGAATTAAGAATCTGTAATTTCATGTTTTTAAAAAATGGTGCTAATACTGAGCAGTAATCTAGTAGAGGAGAAATACATAACATGTAATAAACTAAGCTTCAAAACATCGATAAAGTGAAAATATTAATGGTTAAATTACACAAAACCCAAAAGCTAGTCATCAACACGGCTAAGAATCTAACTGCTCTCCTATAAACATGGACTGATTAAGCAACCAGAGTATACAGTTTATAACCTATACTGAGATGGAAACACTATTTGATTCCAGTCTTATGGTCATCTATTCTACAAATGAATCATTAATAGAAAAGTTCATTAGTTAAGACTTCTTTCACAATCTGCTAACCAGAGTTCCTGTTATTAATGACAGATAAAATCACTTTAATCAGAGATGAAGCGTGGACTAGGCTTGCCTTCAAAGAAAATAGCTAGACATTTATACTAGGAATAGATGTTACACTCTCATATATAAACTTCCCGCAGCTTCAACAAAGGAAGCTGATTTAAAACACTATGCAGTTACGAGGCTGAGAACAAGAGAAAAATAATCCCATTATTTAAAATCATTATGTAATAAAAAAAAATCTCACATCAAAATCAAAATTCCAACCCTAAGCTATCACATGTAAAAACAGGACACCTTCTTGAGAAGTGCAGAAAGACACTGTTCCTAGAGAGTTCCTCTGTTTTTCTATTATTTTTTTTTCAATTCCACTAATGGTGTCTATTGAAGCATATTTGGAATGTAGTCTATTTGATCAGCCAGATGTTCTCACCCGGTGTGGATTTAGAATTTAAAAACATGTATAGCTTTAGACCTCTAAAATAAAATGTAATTTTAAAATAAAGATTTTTTTTTTGGAGAGGTTTTTGCTATAGGGCGCATGCGCTTGCCAGAAAGACAGCAAGATAGAGAGACAGAAAGCGAGAAATCACCCCCCAGGAGGGATGGCCATGCTGCAATCCCTTCTCCTCCACTCTCCTCTCGGGATATTGGACATGCACGCACACGCGTCCAGTGTGAGTTTAAGCCACTGGATCCAGGACTCGAACCACAGTCAACTACATGGGAGTTCAGCGACATGGCCATTATGCTAACTGTTGATCCCTAAAGATTTCTTTTTAAAGACTCATATTTATCATCATTGATTATAGCAATATATAACAGGGACTATTCTAAGTATAGTTAATTTACATTTAGCAACATCTTATTCAAAAGGAACCAATTTTGCAATAATGCAGGTACTGTTAGTCTCCCTGTTTTTTGTGTTTTATTTTTTAATTTATTTTATTTTTTAGAGAGAGAGATTTTTGCTATAGGATGCATGCGCTCGCCAGACAGAGAGAGAGAGACAGAGACACAGAGAGCTAGAAATCACCCCCTGGAAGGATGACCACGCTGCAATCCCTTCTTCTCCATTCTCCTCTCAGGGTCTTGGGCACGCACGCACATGTGCCCAGCGTGAGGTTTAAGCCACCGGGTCCAGGACTCAAACCATGGTTAACTATGTGGGAGTCCAGTGACATAGCCATTACACCATCTGTTGGTCTCAGTCTCCCTATTTTGTAAATGAGGAAACCAAGGATTAGAGGAGTAACTAGCTCAAAGTTACACGATGAGTGAAAGATCTCTAATCTAGAGCAGGCTGATCAATTCAAAAGTCACTGCATTTATCCGAAGTCCTATTTGTACTTAATCAAAAACAAACTCCATCAAACCTAAACATTTACTATGGCCTCACTCTTACAGGATTGCAAGTTTGTCAAGGAAAGATCATTTAAAAACTCATTTAAATTTCTTTTAGACTCGGTTGCAGTGGCAGGGGGGTGCATGATGCAGTGGCAGGTGGTAGCATGATGCTGAAGCCATATGAAAAGGCTCTAGGTTCAAATCCTGGGTCTACATGAACACACTATAACGAGCCAGAACTAGTCTCAATAAGAAAAATCTCGTGCTAACTACTATTTTGTACATTTGCAGGACATATGTGCTGAGACTAAGTAATCTAAAGTTGACCTCTATTGCAGGGAGTGAGTGAGCAATCAGAACAGTACCAATTTCAATGGGCCAATAAGACTGTGCCTAGAATTAATCAGAATATTTCAATCCTTTATTTGCATACACAGACTCGAAAACTTGGGTGGGAATTATTCTGTTATAAAAGCTCTACTGTGGGGGGGGGCAGCACATGGCAGAGTGGTTAAGTTGCTGGACTCCCACATGCTGACTGTGGTTCAAGTCCCAGACTTGGTGGCTTGAAACTCACTCCAGCTGCATGTATTTACATGCACAAGATCCCAGAGGGAGAATGGAGGAGAAAGGATTATGGCATGGCTATCCTCCCCCCCACCCCACCCCGGAGGTGATTTCTTACTTTCCCTCTGTCTCTGGTGAGCACATGTGCCCTATCACCAACAAATAAACAAGTAAATAAATATTTTCCTAAAATCAAAATGATGTAGAAAATTACGTTCTGGGGACCAGCAGTTGGTGTAATGGCTATGTCGCTGGACTCCCATATAGTCGGCCACAGTTCAAGTCCCGGACCCGGTGGCTTAAACTCACGCTGAGCGAGTATGTGTGCATGCCCAAGATCCCGAGAGGAGAATGGAAAAGGGCTTGCAGCGTGGCCATCCCCCCTGGGGGGTGATCTCTCGCTTTCTGTCTCTCTGTCTCTCTCTTTCTTCCTGGTGAGCACATGTGCCCTATAGCAAAAACCTCTCCAAAAAAAAAGAAAGAAAGAAAACAACCTCTGGCCCCATAAAGTACTTTTTTTTTTGAGAGAGAGGTTTTTTTTTGCTATAGGGCACATGCGCTTGCCAGACAGACAGAGAGAGACATAGAGACAGAAAGTGAGAAATCACCCCCCAGGGGGGATGGTCATGCCACAATCCCTTCTCCTCCATTCTCCTCTCGGGATCTTGGGCACGCACGCACACATGCCCGGCGTGAGTTTTAAGCCACCGGGTCCGGGACTTGAACCGCGGTCGACCACGTGGGAGTCCAGCAACATAGCCATTACGCTAACTGCCGGTTCCCAAGTACTTTTTAAATTACATTTCAGTGAGCCAAAATCAAAGAAGAACCTGAAGTTCAAATGGTATGAAATAACCTTATCTGCTTTATCCTCCAATTTAAACACGAACATCTCAAAATAATCTTTCTGAGTATAATTCAAAAGAACATTTATAAAACTAAGGTCAAAAACTATAAAAGAGTTCAAAACAAATGCTTTTGAATTTATTATAGCAGAAGCAGTGGGCAAGCCAGGTGGCATGGTGGTTAAGGTGACTAGATCCCCATGGGCTAACTGCAGTTTGAGTCCTGGACCCAGCAGCTTTAGAAGAACGCTGGGTGCATGTGCATGTACACCCATAATCCTGAGAGGAGAAAGGACTACAGCATGGCCACCCCCCAGTGGGGGGTGGGTGATTTCTCCATTGCTACTGTTGAGCTCTCTTTCTCTCTTCCCCTCTCCAGCAAGCACACACTCCTATAGCAAAAGAAGAGAAAGCAATGCAATTCTATGAAAACTCAGGATGAAAAGTCATAACACTTATGATTTGAGAGTAAAGAAATATAACTGCAGTCCTAAAGTACAAGAAAGCAAAACTAGGCCAGCAGGTGACATGGAGATTAAGGCAGCTATACCCGACATGGCTAACAGCACAGTATGGGTCCTGGACCTAGAGGCTTGAAAAATACGTGACACATGTGTGTGCATGCCCAAAATACCAAGAGGAGGGTAAAGGAGAAGGGACTGCAGTGTGGCCGTCTCCCCTTAAAGGATGATTTCTTACTTTCCCTCCCTCTCTCTGTCTCTGGCAAGCAAATATGCCCTATAGCAAAACTAAAAAAAGAAAGCAAAAACAAAAAATAAAAGCTATAAGCTGTTGAAGAAAAATTTAATGGTGTCAATATATCAAAGGAGATATTTTCAAGTCAAAAGTTCTAGAAAATTATCCAAGGCCAAGTAAATAGGGTTCATTAACTACAATCAACACTTATTATAATACAGAATATTCAAACTGCTGTGTTGTGTTAGTGAGGCAGAAAAGTAGTGAAAGTATACTAAAGTAAAAATAGAGTGTCTCAATTTGAGTCACTTCCACTCTGCCAATACCAAGGGTCTTCAAAATATTCATGGAAAATGGACATTACGTTAAAAAAAAAATAAACACATTTAAAATAAACTTGAGCTTTAATTCCAGTTTTCCATAAAGTTTCTGAAGTCCCCTCATACAAGACCTTGGGCAGGTTATTTAATTTCTCTGAGACTTAGTCTCCTCATCAATAAAGCAGTGATAAGGGAACCAGCAGTTAGCGTAATGGCTATGTCGCTGGACTCCCACGTAGTCGACCGCGGTTCGTGTCCCGGACCCGGTGGCTTAAAACTCACGCCGGGCGCGTGTGCGTGCATGCCCAAGATCCCGAGAGGAGAATGGAGGAGAAGGGATTGCGGCGTGACCATCCCCCCTGGGGGGTGATTTCTCGCTTTCTGTCTCTATGTCTCTCTCTGTCTGTCTGGCGAGCGCACGCGCCCTACAGTGAAAATCTCTCCAAAAAAATAAAAATAAAAATAAAGCAGTGATAATACGTCAGCAAGGGTTTCTATAATGCTTAAATGAGATAATATAAAATGAACCTGCTTTGGGACCAGCAGATGGCATAATGGCTACGTCGCTGGACTCTCATGTAGTTGACCATGGTTTGAGTCCTGTCCCAGTGGCTTAAACTCACGCCAGGCACGTGTGTGTGTGTGCCGAGGATCCGAGAGGAGAATGGAGGAAAAGGGATTGTGGTGTGGCCATACCCCCTGCCGGGGTGATTTCTTGTTTTCTGTCTCTCTGTCTGTCTCTGTCTTTCTGGCGAGCTCACGTGCCCTATAGCAAAAACCTCTCCAAAAAAAAAAAAATGCACCTGCTTTGTAGGCTGTCACTCACATACACTATATGAAGAAAAGACACTGGACTACATGATCTCTTAAGGCCTTCCCAACTCTAATGCCATAATTCTACTTTTATTATTGTACAGCCCAGAAGCCATATATGTAATACACCAAGAGAGTCGAATGAGTAGGCTTATCCTTAAGTAATAACTTAGTACTACTACTATAAGCTGACATTTACATAGCATTGTGATGCTTACAATACATAGCATTATTACTATATGCTGAGCATTATTCTGATTGTCTTGCATGTACCAACTCATTTAATTTTCACAGCAACAGAAACCAGTGATGCCAACTGACATATTACAAGCGAAAGGATACATTGTGCTTCTCAACAAATCTAACTAGCAATAACATCATCTTACACTATTATATATCATAGAGTTGCAAGGTGTTCTTCATAAACATTGTATCTGATTCTTATAAGCAGCCCTGTGAGGTAGACAGGGTGGGTATTCTCTCTGGTTTTGCAGAGAAGGAAACTAAAACTGTTCCTTCTCCAACATCACAAAGGTCACAGCAGTGAAAACTAGATCCCAAACCTGTCTTCTGACTCTTGATCCATCACCACACTACCTTTGAAACTAAAACATGAGAACTACTAATAATGATAAATTGAACCAACATAATTTCTTACAAAGTAATCATCAGTATAAAAACTCAGGCTATTGTACTCTGAAGTATTTGTTAAATACCAAACTGCTGATGCTAAAAAGGAAAGTAACTTTTTGAATTAGTTGCTTCTGTACAAAACACAACAGGGAAAAATCTCTTGGTCACAAAAAAAAAATCTAAATCAATAATTATCCTTTGCATTGTATTTAAGTTAAACCTTTCAAGTAAAGACCTGTTTGCTAAGCAAAAGAAACAAATTCGAATCTCAGACTATGTTGCTGGGTTACAACTTACTCATTTCTGGGTTAAAATTTGTCCTGTGGTTCAGAAGATAGGACAAACACATACAGCAAAATAATAATAATAATAAAAATGGCAAAAGGCTACTAATAGGAAAGAAGTAAAATAAAGGATATAGTAGGAATAAAGAAAACCTTTACGTCTTGAGGCCTTTCCCATAGGTAGATGAAACAAGGAAGCGGGACTTTGACAGCAGAGTGATATGTCAACCAGAAATCACCTTTGAAATTCATGCTAAAGGATTACATTACAGGAAAAACCTATGATACTCCACAGTACACCTAACTGTAGCTCCTAATCCGAAGAGTTCAAGATAAGCCCAACTTATACCCGTCCGTTTGTATTCACAGTCTATGTGAGAATTTGTGGTCTGATTATAAAATAGAGTTCATCAATTAGTAGAAAAAATGTAACCAGAAGGGGATGGAAAGTTTACTTAAGGACTCATTTTAAGAAGTAAAATCCATACACATCCCACATCAATTGATGTGCATCAAATCTGGTTATCGACATTAATACATACCTGATAGAGTTCTTCTAAATTGTACTTAATTGAAGTACTATTCTGAATAGCTTCTACTGCTTCTTTGAGTTTCTGCCACGTTTCATCTGTGTAGTTTTCTGGTAATTTAGGCTTATCTAGGTGATATGTAAAAGGTTGGTATCAGAATAATATGTAGGACGTAGTAAGAGAAGATCCATAAAACATAACAGCATTACTATTTTTAAAGGTAAACTGATCTTTATAACCATTATACCTAAATGTTAAACCACTGTGTTTAAGCTTAGTATAAAGAACAATATGTGAAATGCAAGAATACTGTTTAAGTCATTTTGACTCATCCACTAAAACTGAAAGTGAGTTTTTTCTCATGTGGACTGTATTGCTTCAAAAATAATAACTTAAGAATGACATAAAAAACAAGAATCCTAATCTAGCCTATCATGAGTAAAACCTAAGTCGACATGCATTTTGTACCTGAGATTTAAAATACTAAGTGTCTACTACGTACAAGATATTTCACATACATTAACAAATCTTCCAACAATGCCCTGAGGAAGGTTTTATTATCCATACTTTACAAGTGAGGAAACTGAGGCTGGAGCTCACTTAGTAAGTGTGCCCAAGTTTGCCATAGGTAATCAACAACAAAACTGGGATTCTAATCCAGGTCTGTTTGGTTCCCAAATTTATGAAGCATCTACAGAAGATAATAGAAACATCTCAACTCAGGTTTTAAACTACACTTACAAGCAGAGTGAAATTTTTTAAAATTAAAAACTCCTTATGATTCCAGAACCTATGTAACATTTTCAGAATGGAAAAAAAAATCTTATTCTAGGCTTTAACTTCATTGACCAGCAATAAGTCCAAAAAAAAAATAAAACATCTGAATGCCTTAATAATGTTTTTAAGAGGGAGGGACAGACAAATGAAATCTCCGAAACTGATTAGAAAACATAATTAGGATCACAGCTTATTTCTTCAAAAAAAAAAAAATTTGGCTGATAAACTGATAAATCTTTAAGTGAAGTGATGAATAATACATCAGTCAATTACAGTTCATATTCACTTCAGAAAGCTCTACTGTTAACTCAGAAAGAATACAACACTCTTGAGAGCCTGGGCATGGGAGAAGAGTAATATAAAAAAGAAAGGGTTAAAAATAGATGATATCAGAACCCTCTGCCTAAGACAAAATAGAATATATTCCTCAATTCCACACTAATGCTGAACACACAAGCATGGAGAACCCAATTTTCTCAATATTTAGCCACAAAGCACTTATCTGGTAATCATTACTTAAGTTCATTCATTTACTTCTCCATTTCATAAACATTTTAGCATCTATTACCTGCTAGTTAAGAGTGCCGAAAAAGTAAGTCAGAAAGACAGGAACACACTCAACACATAAAAAATTAAGCTCAAATGTTTCAAATTGATGATTTCATATTTGCATCAGTGCATTCATAACACACTCCTAATGACATATCTCAAACATGACATGAACCCATTCTCCTAAAGGCAAGTCAATACTTTAAAACCCATTTTAGTGATTAAAAAAAAGATGTAGTAATTGCTCCTATCTTTAGACTAGTGGTACAGAGTTACTACTTCTGTGTATAGACAGAATTTTTCACTTTCAAACCCTACCTTTGGAAAGAAATGCAGAGACTATTTTCTCCAAATATTACTTCCACAATGAGTTTTGTGAATAGAGCATTGAACATTATCAATTTAATTACAAATCATATTTGAGCATGTAAAGATCACCCCTGCTACCTGCTTTGCTAGGGACTGGAGAATGTGGCCTACTGAAGCATAAAAATAAAAATCCAAGCAGTGGCAAGGCTCACTATGCACCTGAAATAAATAAACCTCTTCAGAATAAAAATCTCTCACCTGTAAAATCCGGATCAATCATACTGACAGTCACTGTTATGCGGAATAACAGATTAAATGCAATAGGTTGAGAAAGATCTCAAATACTGCACAGAAACACCCCTTGTATGCTTCAGCACAAGGATACTAACCTTCCCCAGAAATGAGCCCTCCACTAAAAAAAGGACCTCCTCTCCACCTCATTGATTATGCATAAAACATTAGGCCACCTCTATACTGTTTAATATATTAACATAAATAGAGCACGTGACCACTCAAGTGTCAAATCCTTAGGAGGTGATTATGGATTTTGGCCTTGGTTACCTTTAAAGTTCTTGATCACTAACTTCTTAGCAGAGCCAGGCTTGCTGTTAGCAAAGCTAGAGACGGTGGTAGAAGATTTGGCTAGGCCGTTTGCATGATGCACCGAAGACACAGAAGAGATTAATATACTCTTATTTTTAAGTTGCTGCTGCTGAGATGTTGCAGCAGTTGGTGAAGAAGAGGAGGAGGAGGAGGAGGATTCCTCAGCCATCTTCGCATCAAACCCTACAAACTCCAGGGTGTCTTCAAAACGCAGCTTCTTCTGTATCGGTACGAGGCAGGAAGCAGCCACTGAAACCCCCAGGCAGAAGGACGAGGTTGAAGGGGATGCCGAATCCCTGGGTTGTAAAGGAGGAGTGGAGGAGGAGGAAGAGGTGGAATCAAAGTCTTCTCTCTCGTTACTACTGTTACTGCTGCTGCTGCTGCTGCTGTTTAACTTTCTCTTCTTGGCAGAGGTGGGCGGAGTGGTGCTGGTATTACCATCAGTGGCAGATCTGACCTCCTGAGCAGCAGCAGCAGCTGAGGGATTGGGGGAAGAAAAACCTGTTGGAAACATGAAAATAGCGGGGTCAACAGGCAGAGGAGCATCAAAAACCTACGTTTATATGCCTGCGTGCGTGTAGGAGAGAAGGTGGCAGTGCCAGAGGGGGAAGGGAAGAAAGAAGAGAGGAGAAACACAGAGGACGAGAAGGAAAGTGAAGGGGGGGCTACACCGGGGGAATGGGAGGGTTTGGGAAGGCGGATAGGCTGACACCAGGAGTGAGCAGAACAAGGGGGGGAGAGCGAATGAGGAGGCAGACAGGTAAACGGCCGCGCCGTCCCCCTCCCCTTCTTTTCGATCTCTCTCCCCCCTTTCTGCAGGAGCGACTCTGG
>NW_006159604.1:2484310-2509272 GCF_000334495.1 Tupaia belangeri chinensis | reverse complement strand
GGCGGGAGAAGGAGCGGGAAGGAGCCTGAAGGGGAGGGAAGGTGGTGACAGCGAGGGGCGGGGTGAGTTCGCTGGGAAAAAAGAGGAGGAGGAAGAGGAGGGGAGGGAGGGAGTAAAAAGTAAAGGAACAGGAGAATGGAAACTTTGAAAGAGATAAAGGAATGAGGAGGGGTTGCAGGGCGAGGGGGGATAACCCGAAATAGAAGGGAACACAATCATGCCATTATGCGTGCTGCTGGAGAGGAATGTTACAGTGTTAAGATAGGAAAGAAAAAGGCATAGATAGGAAGAAAAGGAATTTTTCATTCGGTGGGGCTGTAAGTTGTTTCTCTTGTATGGCCATGCACCGCAGACCTTACACTGAATATTGGGCCTGAGTTTGACACCTTTCACAGCTGTGTGGCTGTAAATCTCTTTACCTGTCTACCCAGGAGCATTTTCTAAGATGGCTGGCCAGGGTTAAGGGTCCACTCTTATGGCCATGAAACAGAAAGGTAATTCATCCCCCACCCAGGACAATTCCCAGGACCACCATCTACCCTCACCTCATCAGTCATTAACTCAGTAATTTATAGCCCAAACAAAGCTCCAAAATCTAAGCAGGAGAGTGACAGTTCCTTCTTTTACCAAATCTCAGCTTACACAGTCTCAAAGGAGACATGTTAGCAGAACAATGTTGGCAAAAGTTACTATTTTCTACTAATGTATTTCATGAGCTCAAGTTTTAAATTTGGTTACTCATATAAGAAAAAAAAAACCTTTAAAAGTGGTTAAATTAGCAACAATAACCTTGTAAATTCCCTATTGGGAGTTTTTACTTAGCCCCAGGGCATTCTCAGAGGGAGAGAACACAAAAACGTCAAGTAAAAGTAAATTGGCCAACCTGTTGATCATTCTAACTGCGTAAATATGCGAAGAGCATGTATGTAAAGACTTTATATGCCAGACGCTAAGCCTGGGTCCTGCTCTGGAGAAGCCGGTGGGGAAGGATAGTTTCAAAACTAATTTCCATCACAGTACTAACATGTACAACATGTTGTGGGAAGAGGCAAAACGAGAAGTTTGGGAGAAATAGGGACTAGTCAGGAACCGTTTCACGGAGATGTTTATGCTGGGTCTTGCATCAACGTCTTATGCAAAATGGGAGTTGTCAAAAAGACAAGCTGGGAGGGTGAAAGGCTGTCTAGGCAAGGGAAAGAAGAGCAAAGCAAGGAGTTGTAAGAGGGCCTGGCCTGTTTAAGGAAGTATGGAAAGTGCAGGGGGGCTGGAGGTAGGATGTCTGGTTGGGAACAAGGAAGATGAGGCTCAAAAGTGCCTAGCCCGCTAAGCCACAAATGTTGTAGGTGATGGTAGATAACAGCGAAAATCTAAGCAGGAGAGTGACAGGATTGTGGGTGGAGTAAAAGCAACGTGTGTGGTGTAGCTTGTGACAGGCAAATCAGAAGTCTAAATCAGTTTGCTAGTTTTGTTTAAACAGGTCTAATAGTTTGTTTAAACTGTTTGGTTTGTTTGTTTGTTTGTTTGTTTTTGGTCTTAAAAAGTCCTTGGTTAAAATGCAAATCCACCAAGCATTATCCACCAATATCTTTGCCATTTGATAACAGCCTGCTGAGAGCAAGGTTCTAATTGAACTTGGATCTCAGGGTCTTGAAAAAGAGACAGAGGCCAGAAAGGGAAGCGTTGTTATCTATTTTGAATAAACCATATAGGTTGTGCTGCCCAAAATGAGGTGGTAAACTCTGAAGGTCAGAGAAGATGTTTTAAAAGATGAAGTCTGCCTTTACTATGTCTCACATTTCCCATAGTGCTGAACAACTGTGTAAATACACAGTAAATAATTATTTCATTGAATATTTCATTTAATGAGAAAGAAAATAATGCCATGTCTTTCCAAAGGAGAACTGGAGAGGGAGGGAATCAAGGGAAAAAGAAGCAAAACACTTAAGGGACACAAAAATGGGAAACTTATCTGTGGACGATGACGTGTATGGTAATTTCTTTGAACCAATATGCGGTGTGTTCGTGAAGGGAAAATTCATTTGCTATGCTGTAATGATACACGGTGATAGAATGTAAAACATTTTTTAATTAAAAAAAATTTAAAGGAGGATTTACGTGGCTAATTGTGAGGTTTGAACAAATAAGTTTGTTCTAACTCAGGTTAAATTCCTTAGAGTGTACTGATGTGTGCTAGCTATTTTTTTAAATATGAATATTGGTACAACTGAAAGGGAATAGATAAGAGAAAGCTGCTTTTCCATACAAAGGCCAACTTTTGTACTAAGCAAAAGGATAGCTAAGTCCTGTTAATATTCAACTACATTCTAGTAATTACAGCTCGCATGGTTATCTCAGTCCTTCAGTGTTCTGAGCGACATGTGTTCTAAAAGCACAGATGTTTGGTTCCTGAGCTCTAACTCATTCTGGATGACCCAGTAGTCTAACCTCCTATTTAAGCTTTTAATGAAAAAACCTTAAGTTTTGTGGAAAAATATTTTTTTTTCTGAAGTGGTTAATAATAATCCTTCCTTTCACATTTTACAACCTCATTTTATTTTGTGCCAGGATAATCCTCACATGTTTAGCATATCTTAATATGAATATATAATTTTAATAATTTTTGTTTAACTTTTATTCCTTGTGGCATTAACCAACTTAGATATTACTAAAAGGTGCATGAGAATCAGAGCTTTGTTTCTTCTTGGACACCTGGACCAATTTAAAAAGAAGGAAGATCTCCCATGTTGCTTCATATCAAGAATCAACTAATTGGGGCTAACGAAAAACATAAGCATACACTCTATAGACCCAAACATTTGCCAACCAGTGTTAAACACATTCTCAACATAAAATACATTTTTCTAGGTGGAACTCACTCATGCCACAATAATCAAGATATGTGTAATGTAGGACACCATACAATCATAGCCATTATCAGACTGAACCTGATTGGGCACTTAACACACATTCCCTATATAGAATCTTTCATCTTGTGAGTTCAACTCATACCTTAGAACATTAATTAAACTTTACAATGTTGCCAGGTGAGGTGTAGTTATTATTAGCCTTTCTTTAACCAAGCTACTTAGAAAGAGCTAAATGTATCCATAAAAGAAGAAATACAAATGAAGACGGAGGACTAGTTATTCTAATGTCCATTCTCCTATTTTTGTAGGCAGCTCCCTAAAAAGGCAGAATGTAACCTGTATCCTTTTTTGATCACAGGGATTCTCCGGTGTGCTTGGTTTTAGGTCTTCTCCAGATATCTCATAGCACTTGCCACTGGAGAGACACTCCTAGAGGCTTTGTTATCCAATGGGAAGGATTTTCCTTAAAAATAGGACAGATTGTTTGCCTCCGGAGAATGCTAAAGATGTTTCTGAAGCAAGCATCGTTTAAGAACATGTCAAGATACTAGACACCGGAAGGATGGAGGGGGGAGAGTATATATGTATGTGTGTGTGTGTGTGTGTGTGTATACACATGCATACATATATACATATATATAAGAATTATTTTACTTAAGTATTTATTTTAATGTTAACAGAAAGAGAGAGAGAAAGTGAGAAAGCAAGCCACCAGGTCTGGGATTTGAACCATGGTTGGCCATGTGGGTGGGAGTTCAGTGTCCTTAACCACCATGTCAGCTCCAGCCCCCAGTGTTGGAGGGGGAATATTAATAGAAGGATGTTGACTAATGTAAACAAAATTGCAAATAGAAGGAATAATATTGGGCCAGCCAGTGGTGTGGTGATTAAGGAGGCTGTATCCCACACAGCTGGCTGCACGGTTCACATGGTTCAAGTCGTAGACCTGGAGGCTTGTTTAAACATGTCTGATGCATGTGTGCATGTGTGTGTGCCCAAAATCGTAGCAGGAGAATGGAGAAGAAAGGATTGCAGTGTGGCCATCACCCTCCCCAGAAATGTGCTTGCCCGCTCTCTCTCTCTCTCTCTCTCTCTCTCTCCAAGCCAAGGTACTCTGTAGTAAATTTAAAAAGGTAAAAAAGGAATAATGTCTAGTGTTATACAGTGAGGAGACTATAGTTAACAACTTACTGTATATAAAGTTGCAGATGGCTAAAATGACGGGTGTACATCAGAAAAGTCATGACATATTTTTGTATGGTTTTCTATGCAAAAATGCATCATCACTTTTCCAACTACCCAGTAGTTACCCTGATTTAATCATGACAGGTTGTGTTTTGTGCTGAAAAATCGTGTTGTGGCAACTGTAATGTTAGTAAAAATTATTATTAATATTATTTTTTAGATTATTTAATTTTATTTATTATTATTGTTACTTTTTAATTTGCTATAGATTACATGGGGTCACCAAAGAGAGACAGAGAGAGAGAGTGAGGGGCAAAGTAGGAAAGCAAGCCCCCAGGTCTGGGACTCAAACCACAGTCAGCTATGTGAGAATCCAGTGCCTCAACCACCACGCCACTGCTGACCCAATAAAAAAAAAATTAATTTAAAAAAGGATGTGTCAATAAAAGAGAACTTTTGAGTAAAAGGTGGTCCATCTTCTCTATCGGCTTTTCTGAAGGGCCATCTTTGAAGCAAGGAAGTACAGAAAAGGCGAACTAGGCCGTGCCGAGGGAGTAACGATTATATCATAGTAAGGGCTTTGTGATGTCAACAGCAATGGGCTGCCATGGCATGGCTGAGGAGGCCAAAGCTCAAGCAAGGACGATCAAACTATATAATGTGAATTCTCATTCTGGGGTTACTTTATAAAAGCAATACACTTTATGGTAACAAATGCTGCACCTATAGTGCTAAGTAAAATGTAAATACTTAACAGATTTCATATTTTTAACAAAACTGTTAGGGACTCTTATCTCATCACCTGAAGACTTACTGACTTGGTACATTGAGCATTTGAGTTACTTCACCCCTTAGCTTAGAGATTTTATCTGTCATACCTGCGAACCAGCTGGCAAGCAGATGTAAGGACTAAAAGTTAGGGACAGGCTGTTTTCCCCAAGGCTTTGGGAGTAGGGACCCAGAACAGTCACAAATTACTCCCTTTGGTGCTGCCCAACTTTTGTCTTATTACTGGAGTCGCTAGGCTTATTTTTAACCTCTGTTCATTTGATCAGTGACTCTCACCATCCCTCCACCCCCACTACGCTTCAGCGTTTGATCTTCTGGTGGCATTCAGCTTTCCTTTTTCTCACAAACAAGGCCGGTTTAGGTTGAAATCAGTGGTTCCCAACGTCGCACAATAGAATTGCCTGGGGAGGTTTTTTTTTAAAAAAAGACTGTCTTTGCCTAGGTCCAAACTTAGTCCAATTCCATCAGAATCTCTGTGAGTGGGGCCTCAATTATCAGTATTTGTTTAAGAAGCTTTCCAGGTGATTTTACATATCTTGAGATTTGAGAGACCTTAGTTGTAGGTCAAGTAAGCGTGACTTGTGATTTGAACGGGGTAATAAGCCCTTGAACTCCCTTTCAAGCCTAAATTTCACATTTATTCACTCCTTTGGGTGAAACATTGCCTCAGTCTCTAGAAATCCTTTTTCAAATGCAAATTCCCCAAGACTGAGTCCCTAACCCTTTAAGGTGAATGCTCCTGGGAGAAAGAAGGGGCACTACAAAAGGCTTAAGTGCCTGGAGGTAAACAGAAGAAGGGGAAAGAACAACAATGGGGTGTGGGGAGAGGTAAGGAACAATTTCTGAGTGCATGTTGCTGACCTCACAGTATTGCCTAGGGCCAACCCCGCTTTGTGATGAATGCATATTTAAGACCTAGTCGAGTATGATAGTTTATCTCAGGTGCCAAAATCATATTAAAAGGAAAACAGTTTTTCAAACATTGTTGATCATCACATGCTGCATGCATGCTCTATAAAACCATATGGTACCCATAAAGACATACAACAACTCAATGTAAGTAAGAAACTATAGAATTTAAAAATTAAAAAAGAAAAGTTTCTCATGAGTGAAAAGCAAAGAGCAGACATTTGGCATGCAAGTTTAGAATAATCCGAAATGTTCAACTTCTGAATGATCACTCATCATACGGAAGTGTCTAATACTAAGCCACCCATTTTTCCTGATTCTAATAAATGTCCTTTATTCCCACCGATAACAATATTTCTGTTGCCAATTCATTTGGACATTCAACAAAAATGACCGAGCAACTGCTTTCAGCAAGGCAAGGTGCTGAATGTCATGAAGGAATACAGAATACAACATTCCATTTGTAGTTGATTTTACAATTTTCCAAAGAACTTTCACGTACCATCTTATTTTATTCTCATAACCATATCACGATGTAGGTCAGGGACCACCCCCATTCTACAGATAAGAGGTTAAAATTACATACTCAAGTCACAAAACATACAGACTTAAACCCAATTTTTCATTAACTTCAAATATAGTACCTCCCATAGTTAACAATTTAGTAAGGAGGGACCAGCAGATGGTGTAATGGTTACGTTGCTGGACTCCCATGTAGTCGACCACAGTTTGAGTCCCACACTCGACTGCTTAATAATACTCATGCTGGGCATGTGTGCGTGCGTGCCCAAAATCCTGAGAGAAGAGTGAAGGAGAAGGGATTGTGGCGTGGCCATTCCCCCTGAGGAGTGACTTCTCATTTTCTGTCTGTCTCTAAAAATCTCTCAAAAAATTTAGTAAGGAGACATCTTATAAAATAATCTCAAGTAGTAGGTAAGTTAGGAAAAGACACTCAGAGGTCCACTCAACAGTAGGGAAAAAAAAAGAGAGAAATAATAAAACAACTCCTTTATTGAGATGCTCCAAATCACAGTGCCCAAAAGGAGGCCAGGGCTGGATGCAGTCCAGGCTATCGGCAAGCAGGCTGGACAGTGGCAAGCAGTGAACATTTAAGGAGACAGTGGTGATTTAGTTCTAGAGAACCAGCCCATTCCCTGGCTAGACCTTCCCAGGAGGTAGAAACCAGCTCCTTCTCCTGGCCAAATCCAGGCACACACTAAACAAACTTGCCTGAGGACCTAGTTTGATCCAGTCCCTGAGTATACAAAGACAACCCTTGCCCTCAAAAAGTCCTCAATTGGCCTAGTGGGTGAGGCAGATGATTACAGGGCAGAGTGATAAAGGCCATTATGGGTATACAGAGGAGGAACATGAAGCCCAGCCTAGGAGGGCGGGGTGAAGTGGAGTGGAGGAAACCATTGGAGAGTTAAGAATAGCTTCCAGAGAGGCCCAGCCTTGGTGGAATGTGCTGCTAAGATGCCATGCTACACAGGCTGGGACCACATAGGAGGCCTGCATTCAATTCCTGGTCCAATCTAAAGGCCAGGTACAGTGAGTGGTAAGTGCCTATAATCTCAGAAACTTGAGGAGGCTGAGGCAGGAGGATGGTGAGCTAGAGGCTGGCCTGAGCAGCAAAGTGAGACTCTGTCTGCAAAAGAGCCACGTGTGGTGGCAAGCACCTGTGGTCCCAGCTGGGAGGCTGAAGCAAGAGGACTGAGATAGTGAGAACCTCTCCCTCAGGAAAACAAAACAAACAAACAACCAAAAACACTCCCCCCTTCCTCTACTTCCTGAGAAAGAAATTAAATTGAAATCTCTAAGGGTAATGAGTGGGAATTAAACAGGCAAAGAGTAAAAGGGAGCAGGAGGCACAAAGAAGGAAGATAGGGAACACATTCAAATCCTGACAGTGACAGACAATGTCATACTCAGGAAATTGCAGAGAGACTAGTTATTAGGACATAGTTTCGAGTCTAACCATAATCTCTGGGGCACTAAGGAGGGAAATCCAGGCAGCATTCCAGTTTTAACTTTGTACAGTAATTCCTAGATCTCTTAGCATCAAGTCTTACTCTGACATGGTCCTACTAGCAGTTGGGGCTGTGGCTACTACCAATGATATGTCTTGCCTTGAAGCTATACTGGCTCAGGAATTAGACTTATAGGTTGGGCTCATCCTTAGACATAGGATCTGAGAATCACAAAGGGAGTAGGGGAATGAAACATGGGAAATAAAACAAGAGCAGACTTGATAATACAACAATACTAGGCAATGCTACAAGAATTCAGATGAACTAGAGCAGGGTTTGAAAAACTACCGCCTGTCGACCAAACCTCGCCCTTTGCCTGCTTTTGTAAATCAGCATGAATTGGAGCACTGCCATACTCATCGATCTACCTATTTTTCGTGGCTGCTTCTGTGGTAGAATGACAGAATTCAGAGTTGTGACAGAGACCATGTGGTTCACAGAAGCTAAAATATTTTCTATATAGTTAGTGAGGTGGTTAAGGTGGCTGGACCCTACCTGGCAAACTGTGTGGTTTGAGTCCTGGAACCAGTGGCTGGGTATGCGTGCATGCATGCCCAAAATCCTAAGAAGAGAATGGAGAAGGGATTGTGGTATGGCCATACCCCCAGGGTTGTGTGTGTATACGTGTGTGTGTGTGTATGAGATTTCTCACTTTCCCTGTCTGTCTCTGTCTCTCTCTGACAAGCACACGGGCAACCTGTAGCAATTTATTTCTCTCTCACACATAAATACATAGAGAGAGAAATGTATGTGTGTGTATATATGTATATATTTATGTATATATACACACATACATATATATACACACATATATTTAATTATATATATATTTCTATCTAGTTTTTTATTCAAAAAGAATTGCTGAGTCTTGCTCTTGAACATACTAAAATTAAAGATTTGAAGAATGTTTAGTTGTGGCACAAAGGAAAAAGTGATTTAAAACATGCTATGGATCATTTATTTCTAGTGTGTATCACCTTTGAAACACACATCAAAAGATGGCAAGCACGTATTCTTTGAAGGGAGAATGACTAAATAAATGGTTGGTCAGCCCCATAGGCCAAGGGTGGAGCACTGTGGAGAGTGAGCTGGGTCCTACATGGCCAACCACGGTTTGAGTTCTGGTCCCAGAAGCTGGAAAAAACAAGCTGGATGCATGTGTGTGCATGCCCCAAATCCTGATGGGATAGAGGAAAAGACTGAAGTGTGACCATGCCCCATTAAGGGGTGCCTTCTCCCTCCTGACTCTTCTTCCTGCTCTTTCTCTTCTCTTCTTCTCTCTTTCTCATTACTCACACATGCCCTCAGGCATCAGAAATTAATAGTGGCATATTCATACAACAAAATACAGCATTGAAAAATGACCAAATTACAGCTACATGCGTAAGTCTCAGGTACAATGTTATGTGTAAAAAGCTAGTCACAGGAGAATACAAATGATCTGATAACTTTTTTTAAATAAAGCTTGAAAATGAGAAAAAACACACAGATATATATTGTGGGAAAACTATTAAAATATAGATAGGAAATATAAACACAAGGTCCAGGACAGGGACTTGCTCTAGTGTAAGTGTAGGGGGTGGGGTGGAATTTTAGGCGTGTAGAATTAAGGTAGATTCAAAAGTATTGGTTATGTTCTAGTTCTTAAGCTGATGCAAAATTTGTGGATGTTTTATTATTATGCTCCATAAATTAAATGTCACACACGTTCTTTCTATGCTTTAACATTATATAATAAAAAGTTTCAAAATGTTTAAAAACAGAACCAGCTAGGTGATGTGGGGGTTAAGGTAGCTGGATCCTACATGGCTGACTGTGTGGTTCAAGTCCTAGAACCAGCAGTTTAAGAAATGCGCCAGACACCTATGTGCCAAAAATCCTGAGAGGAGAATGGAGGAGAAAGGATTGCAGCATGGTCATCTCCTTGAGGGAGGTGGTGATTTCTCACTTTCTCTCTCTCCCTCTCTATCTCAGCAAGTGCACGTGCCCTATAACAATTTTTTTTTTTGGAGAGATTTTCACTATAGGGCGCGTGTGCTCACCAGACAGACAGAGACAGACAGAGACACAGAAAGTGAGAAATCACCCCCCAGGAGGGATGGTCACACCGCAATCCCTGCTCCTCCATTCTCCTCTCAGGATCTTGGACACACATGCATACACGCCCGGCGTGAGTTTTAAGCCACCGGGTCCGGGACGCAAACCGCGGCCAACGATGTGGGAGTCCAGCAACATAGCCATTACACTAACTGCTGGTTCCCAACATTTTTTTTTTTTTGGGTCGACTACATGGGACTCCAGTGACATAGCCATTACGCTAACTGCTGGTCCCCCCTATAACAAATTTTAAAAAGTTAAAGACAGCAAGTGATAACCTGTTGAAGGATAGAAAATTATAGATTGGAAAAAGAATAGTTGGCAGAGATGGCAGCTAGGACTCAGTTTTGGAACATTTCAGCCTATCTCATGGCATCTCTGAAATTACTCAGGAGTGGAGGAAGCACCCTTCAACCTAGTGGAAGGATGGATTTTCCATGGCCCACAAGATGGAGGCTTATGGGCCAGCAGGTGGCATGGAAGTTAAAGCAGTTGGATCCCACATTGCTGGCTGCACAGTTTAAGTCCCAGACCCAGGGACTTGAAAACCATGCTGTATGTGTGTGCGTGTGTGTTTGTGTATGTGTGTGTGTGTGTGTATGTCTGTGTGTGTGCCCAAAATCCCAAGAAGAGAATGGAGCAGAAGGGATTTCATCATGGCCATTACCTTTGAGGAGTAATTTTTCACTTTCCTTCTCTCTGTCTCTGGTGAGCACACGTGCAAAAAGAAAAAAAAAATAGGAAAACAATGAAGGCTTAGAATTGTTGTAATCTGTACACTGTATGATTAATAATCATACAAATCCAAACTTAATTTGTAGAATTGGGTGGTGAGACTTAGAGACCCACCAGTTACTTGGCAAAGAAACTGTGGGTGCAAAGAAATACAGGCATGAGAAAGATCACAGCTCATGAGGACTCAGGGGCAGTAGGCCTGTGGAGGAATGGTGGGAGAGGATGACACACAGGCAAGCAGAGTGCAGATGGTGGTGACCCTTGTATGCCACACTCCAGTATGATTTCTGTCCAGTGGATCCCAGGTAAGCACTAAAAGGCTTCATACAGGGAGGAAGTAGTGTGATGAGGTGTTCCTTTACAGGCGTCCAGTTCTCAACAACCTGTGACTACAAGGTAAAATGACCTCTCCCTTCACTCCCTGATCCCCAGCTAAATCTACCCCCAAAAGTAACTTCAGTTGACAGTTTGCTGATTAAAGATCTTTTTCTATACACTTGCCAATAATTGACATTTTTTAAATGATCATACTATATGAATTGTTCTGTTACTTTATTTTTTACTTAATATTATATCATGGACATCTTCCCTTGTCAGTATATACAGATCTACCTATCTTTGAGGGTGCCTAGTAGACTATATATCAATATATATATTCCTATCACTTTTAAAAAATCTAATAATAATATGTTATCATTGTTTCTTCCCTCCCTTTTCCTTACTTTTGCTGGACTGACTGAATTTCCTTTGTTCCTTTTTTCAACTAGTAGTGTTTAGGAAGATCTATGCACTATGTACATTCTATTAATGGTTACTTTCAGTTTTGTTTACTTATACAAAAATGATTGTCCCTTCCCTGTTAAATTTGATGTTTTGGGGCCAGCAGGTGGCGTACTGGTTAAGATACTGGACTCCCAGGTGGTTGTCCGTGGTTTTGGCTTGAAACACATACACAGGCCAGGCATGTGTACATGTGTGGCCAAAATTCTGAGGAAAAAAATATAGAAAAAAATTGCTGTGTGGCCATCTTTGGGGGGTGATTTCTCACTTTCTGTCTCTCTGGTGAGTGCATGCTCCTATAGCAAAAATCTCTCAAAAAAATTGATGCATTTACTTCCATGTACAAAAGAGTCTTCAAAAAGTTCACAAAAATGCACATTATGAACAATTAAATATGAATTTCAAAAGTTTTTCCACCAAAATAAACTCATACTTTAACTCCATTTTCCATGAACTTTTTAAAAAATTAATTTACCGGAGGGCACACATGCTTGCTGGAGAGAGATGAGGGGCAGTGAGAGAAAGCACCTTCCATGTTGAATGGTCACACTGCAGTCTTTTCTGTCCATTTCTCCCTTCTTTAAGGGTTATGGGCACACACACACACACACATGTCCAGCATGTTTTTCAAGCTTCTGGGTCCAGGACTTGAAACACATAGTCAGTCATGTGGGATTCAGCCACTTTAACCACCATGCACCCAGGCAGCCCAGACATTTTTGTTTGTTTGTTTGTTTGTTTGTTTGTTTTTTCACTTTTTCTAATTATAACTTTTAATTGAGATATAATAGTTGTGCATATTTATGGGGTATGGTGTAGTTTTGCAATACATAAATACAGTGGGTAATGAGGATTAAATCAGGTTAATGAGCAAATCCACTATCTCAAACATATACTATTACTCTGGGTTGTGTACATCTGGAAGCCTCTCTTCCAGCTACTCGAAGTATACATTGAGCTGTCTCCAGCTGTAGCTACTGTACTGTGCTAATGTCCTCTATAACACATCCCACCTGCCTGCTTGTTCTCTTGTGTCTATTAACCAAGTTCTCCCTACCCCCACTATGCTCCTCCCCTTCCCAGCTTCTGGTATCCACTGTTTCACTTTTCTGTTCTATTCACTCAAATATTTTACGAAAAGTTTAGTATTTTTAAACAAAAATGGTTTCAATATTGTACATAGAGCACCACAATTTGCTTTTTAAATTTAATATATATTACAGATCTTTCATGACAGTACATAGATCTACCTCATTCTTATTAAGGGTTGCATACTATTTCATGATAAAGATGTATGTATTGGGACCAGCAGATGGTGTAATAGTTACATAGCTGGACTCCCATGTAGTCAACTATGGTTTGAGTCCCAGACCCAGCAGCTTCAAACTCATGCCAGGCGCAGGTGCATGTGTGCCTAAAATCCAAAGAGAATGGCAGAGAAGGAATTGTGGCATGGCCATCCCCTGGGGGCGGGGGCGAATTTCTCACTTTCTGTCTCTCTGTGTCTCTCTATTTCTCCGGCGAGTGTATGTGCCTTATAGCAAAACTCTCTCTCTCTAAAAAAAAAAAGATATATGCATTATGTAAGTGTGTGTGTGTGTGTGTGTGTGTGTGTGTGTGTAGGACGATCAGAAAAGTCATGACACATCATTGCATAGAAAAACATAAAGAAGTATATTATGACTTTTTGAAATATTTAATTTTATTTATTATTATCACTTTTCAATTTGACCAGAGAGACATGGGGGTGGGGGTGGAGTGAGAAAGCAAGCCACCAGGTCTGGGACTCGAATCACAGTCAGTCATACGAGAGTCCAACACCCTAACCATCACACCACCTGCCAGCCTCACTTTTTTTAAAAGAGAGGTTTGTGCTATAGGGCACATGCACTTGTTGGAGAGACAGAGAGAGAGAAAGAAAGCAAGAAATCACCCCCCAGGGGGAATTGCCACACAGCAATCTCTTCTCCTCCAGTCTCCTCTAGAGACTTTGGGCATGCATGCACATGAGCCCAGTGTGAGTTGGAAGCCTCTGGGTCTGGTACTCGAACCTTGGTCGACTACGTGGGAGTCCAGCAATGTACATATACACCATCTGCTGGTCCCTGTCATGATTTTTCTTACAACCCAATATTTCCTATTTTTGGTACTGTAAATATGCTTCAGTGAACATTCCGTAACATAGATCTTTGTGCATTATATAAAAGTATTTCTGAGACTATATTTGAAGAAGTAGAATTGTGCCAAGCAGAGAATATATTTAAAATTTTAATCAACTGCCCATATTACCCCTCAGTAATGTACCAGTATATAATCTCATCTTCTGAATGACCACTAATTGCACCCACGCCCTTAGCAACACTAAATGTTATCAAACTTGAAAAATTTTGCCAAAATATTACATGAATTCATCCTCATTGTAAAACAACAACAAAGTAAAATCATGAGTGCCCTGCTCAGCCCCATCCCTTGATCCTAATTCTCTCTGGGGATATTTATCTCTACCTTGCTATTTGTTTCTTTGTTATTTCAATACAGTTGATCTCCTTAAGAATACTTTTTAATAACTTACTCAAGCTTCAGAGTCACAATGATTTAGACTTCACTCTAACTTTTACTAGTTCATTTGCTCACCATTGTCTTCTGAGGTACTTTCATTACCATCTGTATTCTCTGATCCAGATGACTGTGACATCTTCTATCTTAGAAGCTGTTAGAAAACAGAGAAATCACTTTTACAGCAGCCCTCTCCCATCTCTATCTGCATGGTGTTATGGACTCATTCAACTAATGAGTTGTTTTCTCAACTAATTTTTATCCTATTCTGTATCTTCAAGAAACCGTCAAATTTTGATCTGCTATCCTCTGTGATTATGATGCTATTCTTACATTGATTTGTCTGCTTTCATTAGAAGCTAATTTGGGGAGAAAAACACCCTTGTTCAGTCTAATATTTTTAAAATTTAATTAATTAATCAATTTTATTATTTTTAATTTGACTAGAGAGAGACAGAGAAAGAGAGAAAGGGAAAGTGAGAAAGCAAGTCACCAGGTCTGGGACTTGAACCATGGTTGGTCATGTTGGAGTCCAGCACCCTTAACCACCACACCACCTGCTGGCCCCTCAGTCTAATATCTTAAATTGGAAGTCTGACATGTCCTTTCAAATTATGACAGGTTGAGTCCCCGCTGACTCAAATGCCAAAAAAAGTACCCTGACTTTCCTCAAAGTGTCCTCCACCTAGTTCTGCTGGTTTTCCAAAGCACTGTCTCACATGTGACCTGAACCAGGTCACAAATTTTGTGTTCCCTCCTCCCTGTCCAGCTGCAGTGCTCTGGATGTAGAGGGCCCTCCTGTGATCGTCACATGGCTGAGACTCTTTCTCCATAGATAACTATGACTCTAACATGTTTTCCCTGAATTCTCCACATCAAATGTGAGTAAAGGCTATGACTGTTAATACACCTCTTCTGAATGTTTCAAAACAGCACTGAGAATAACTGAAAACTGACTAAAAATGTGTCATTGCTTTGAGTCTCCTGGCCTGAAACCTGGCCTACCTTCTGTAAACTCTAAATGATACTCTCCCCTCGTTTCGCCATTTTAAAAGGGCAGCTGAGCTCACCCACCGTCTCTGGAAGGACAGGATTTGTCTTGATTCAACACTTGATCTCCCAAGTCCTGACTGGGAAGACCTCTGGAAAACACTTAGCAACCGGTTGCCAATGACCTTTGTTTAAGCTAGGCCCCGCCCACCGACACTAGCATTCTTGTGCGTTTAACGGCTTTTCAGATGATTGACAACGGATCTGACCAATCTCTGCAGGGAGAACCTAAACTTGGCCTGGTTGGCACTAAAAGCAGAAAACGAAAACTCAAAGGATCTGGAAGCAACACATTTCCCAAAATCCTGGTTATGCCATTTTTAATAATACCACCTTTGGGACTTTGACAGGTCAGCAAAGATTGTTCTGTGCCAACACTGGCATAGTTCCTAAACTGATACCACTGGACAGGGGTGGCCTTGTACCACTGTGTGGTAGAGAAAGTCCTGACTCTCCAGGAGAGTTAAAGGGGTTGCGGGGATGGCGGAGGATGAGAGGTGGGAGAAGTCTCGTTATCGCTTCGGAGAGCAGAAGTCTAGGCTTGGCCATTGCTGCTGTGAGTGAGGATGGGTCCGTTTTCTTCCTGTGGTGTTCATTAGAGTAGATTAGCAATCTAAAACTTCCTGTATTGCTAGGCTGCTCCTTTCCTGCTCCTCTGTCTGAAGAGAAGAGGGTTTTCTGAGAACTTTATGTGCCCATGCCTGTTGGTACTTCTTTTTCCACTGTTGTGAATAGAAAACACACACACACAATTTTGTTTATGTTGTTGCTAGAATAAGAGAAAGTTATTGGACTATAATAAAATGTTAATTGTAAAATCTAGATGTACATTGTAAAATTCTTCAAGCTTTTCTACATGTTTGAAATGGTTTTTTTTAGAGAGTTTTTTTTTTTCTTGGCTAGAGTGCAAGTGCACTCACCAGAAAAACAGAGACAGAGAGACAGAAAGTGAGAAATCACCCCCCAGAGGGATGGCCATGCTGCAATCTCTTCTCCTCCATTCTCCTCTCAAGATCTTGGGCGTGTGTTTAAGCCACCGTGTCTGGGACTCAAACCACGGTCGACTACATGGGAGTCCAGCGACATAGCCATTACACCAACTGCTGCTCCCTGAAATGTTTATAATAAATCTTGGAAAGGCCTAGCTGAGGAAGCCCAGGTGGGCAGATTGTGTTTATGTGAAAGATTTGATTCTAAGTCCACCCTAAAAAGCTAGGCCAAGTGGCAGAGCCTATGGTTTCTGCTTCTCAGGGAACTGGAGCAAGGGGATCATGAGGCACTGAGACCTTGCCTGAAACACAGGGAATATAAGTTAGAACAGCAATTTTGGAAGACAGTTTGAAGATTCCTCAAGAAACGAATGACTAGCAATCATATAGGACTGTCATATGATCCAGTAATCCCACTACTGGGCATATATCCAAAAGAAATGAGATCGATGTGTCATAAACATCTACAACTGAATGTTTATTGCAGTGCTAATCATAATAGCCAAGATATAGAAACAGTCTAAGGATCCATGAAGAGATAAATGGAGGGACCAGCAGTTAGCGTAATGGCTATGTTGCTGGACTCCCACGTAGTTGATCGTGGTTTGAGTCCCGGACCCAGTGGCTTAAACTCACGCCAGGCATGTGTGCGTGCATGCCCGCCCATGCCTGTTGGTACTTCTTTTTCCACTGTTGTGAATAGAAAACACACACACACAATTTTGTTTCTGTTGTTGCTAGAATAAGAGAAAGTTATTGGACTATAATAAAATGTTAATTGTAAAATCTAGATGTACATTGTAAAATTCTTCAAGCTTTTCTACATGTTTGAAATGGTTTTTTTTAGAGAGTTTTTTTTTTTCTTGGCTAGAGTGCAAGTGCACTCACCAGAAAAACAGAGACAGAGAGACAGAAAGTGAGAAATCACCCCCCAGAGGGATGGCCATGCTGCAATCTCTTCTCCTCCATTCTCCTCTCAAGATCTTGGGCGTGTGTTTAAGCCACCGTGTCTGGGACTCAAACCACGGTCGACTACATGGGAGTCCAGCGACATAGCCATTACACCAACTGCTGCTCCCTGAAATGTTTATAATAAATCTTGGAAAGGCCTAGCTGAGGAAGCCCAGGTGGGCAGATTGTGTTTATGTGAAAGATTTGATTCTAAGTCCACCCTAAAAAGCTAGGCCAAGTGGCAGAGCCTATGGTTTCTGCTTCTCAGGGAACTGGAGCAAGGGGATCATGAGGCACTGAGACCTTGCCTGAAACACAGGGAATATAAGTTAGAACAGCAATTTTGGAAGACAGTTTGAAGATTCCTCAAGAAACGAATGACTAGCAATCATATAGGACTGTCATATGATCCAGTAATCCCACTACTGGGCATATATCCAAAAGAAATGAGATCGATGTGTCATAAACATCTACAACTGAATGTTTATTGCAGTGCTAATCATAATAGCCAAGATATAGAAACAGTCTAAGGATCCATGAAGAGATAAATGGAGGGACCAGCAGTTAGCGTAATGGCTATGTTGCTGGACTCCCACGTAGTTGATCGTGGTTTGAGTCCCGGACCCAGTGGCTTAAACTCACGCCAGGCATGTGTGCGTGCATGCCCAAGATCCCAAGAGGAGAAAGGAGGAGAAGGGATTGTTTCTGTTGTTGCTAGAATAAGAGAAAGTTATTGGACTATAATAAAATGTTAATTGTAAAATCTAGATGTACATTGTAAAATTCTTCAAGCTTTTCTACATGTTTGAAACGACGTGGCCGTTCCCCCTGGGGGGTGATTTCTCGCTTTCTGTCTTTCTGTCTCTCTCTATCTTTCTGGCAAGTGCACGCACCCTATAGCAAAAATCTCTCCAAAAAAATTAAATAAATGAATAAAAAAGAGATACATGAATAAAGAAAATATTATACACATATATAATACAATGGAATACTACACAGCCATTAAAAAGGATGAATCTAGTGTGATGGTTAAGCACTATGTGTAGGGAGCCAGATCCTATATGGCTGAGTACAGTTCAAATACCAGCCCTGGAGGCTTGAAAAACATGCTGGGTATGTGTGCATGCATGCCCCAAATTCTGATGGTATAGAAAAATGGAGGAAAAAGAGGTAACGGTGTGACTACACCCCACCAGGGGAGTTTCTCTCTCTCTTACAAGTGCACATACCCTTTGGGAAAAAAATGTTGGAAATTAAAAGACAGCTATTTTATAATATTTCAAAAGGAAAAAGAAAAGCAGAAGAGGCCAACACATAGCCTGGTGGTTAAGGAAACCAGATCCCACTTGGGTGAGCAAGGTTTGAGTTTTGGACCCAGTGACTTGAAAAACTCACTAGGCAGGTGTACACCCTTGCTCAAAATTCTGACAGACTGGAAAAAGGAGAAGGGATTGCAGCATGACCATGCTCCACTGAAGGGTACTTTCTCCCTATCCTCCTCTCTCTGACTCTCTCTGGTGAGCACACATACCCTCTGGCAAAATTAAAAAAGAAAAGAAAAGAAATAAAGCTATGGGATTCTATATATGTATCTTGCATCCAGCTTGTATTAGTTAGGACTTTAGCAGAGTTAAAGAATTAGCTTCCTGGGCCAGTCCTGTGCCCTAGTGGTTAATGGAGCCAAATCCCACATGACTGACCTTGGTTTGAATCCTAGTCCTGGCAACCTGAAAAACATATTGGGCATGTGTATGCATGTCCAAAATCCTGACAGGATGGAGAAATAGAGGGAAAATGATTGTGTCATGACCACGCTCCATTGGTGGGTGCTTCCCCTCTCTCTCTCTCTCTCTCTCTCTCTCTCTCTCTCTCTCTTTTCAAAACCCCTGGTAATATAAACAAGAGAACAGCAGATGGCATAATGGCTACATCGCTGGACCTCCATGTAGTTGACTGCAGTTTGAGTCCCAGACTGAGTGGCTTAAACTCATGTCAGGCACATGTGCGTGCATGCCCAAGATCTTGAGAGGAGAAGGGACTGTGGCATGGCCATCCCCCCACCCAGCCCGGGGATTGATTTCTCCCTTTCTGTCTCTCTGTCTCTCTTTGTCTTTCTGGCGAGCGCATGCACTCTATAGCAAAAACCTCTCAAAAACAAACAAACAAAAATAAAAAAAAATTAGCTTTCCAAGAGAAGTCTTATATATCTTTCTTTTTTTTTTTTTAAAGAGGTTTTTGCCTTAGGGTATGTTTGCTCTTCAGAGAAAGAGAGACAGAGATAGTGAGAGGGAAAGTGAGAAATTACCACCACCACCCCAAGGGGGATGGCTGCACCACAATCCCTTCTCCATTCTCCTCCCAGGATCTAGAGCACACACGCACATGTACCTGGTGTGATTTACAACCCACTGGGTCCGGGACCTGAACTATGGTCGCCAGTGTGGGAGTCCAATGATGTAACTGTTATGTCATCTATCTATCTATCTATATATATTTTTCTTTTTTGTAAGAGAGATTTTTTGCTATAGGACACATGCACTTGCCAGAGAGACAGAGAGTGAGAAGTCACCCCCTTCAGGGAGGATGGCCATGCTGCAATCACTTCTCCATTCTCTTCTCAGGATTTTGGGCATGCATGCACACATGCCCAGCGTGAGTTTTAAGCTGGTGAGTCTGGGACTTGAACCACAGTCATCTATGTGGGAATCCAGCCATGTAACCATTACATAGCTGGGCCCTCTGAAGTCTTATATTTCTAACCTGGGTCTTGTGTCTATCCCTTGGTATTGCTACTAGGTCCAGCAGGGTTTGGTATCTTATGATTAGTCCTCTCCTGGATTAAGTGCCTAGACATGGGAGTGTATTGTGTTTGCCTATCCCGCTGGGACTATATGAAAGCATAGTGAAGGAGGAGCAGATTTCCACAGGAAACAGGGAGGAAAGAATGCCTGGCAACAGACAGCAGATGTTCACTGCATAGCCTTCTTAGTTTTAATGTTTTTAAATTACATTGCTTAGATTTTAACATGTATAATCAGATTGCCTGCAAATGATTATACTTTTTTCTCTTTCTTTCTTATAAATTTATACAGCTTATTTCACTTTCTTCTACTACATTTCAGAACCTTTTTTCAAAATACTATAATGGATATCTGTGCCTTATTCCCGAATTTCAGGAGAAATGAATGATTATGATGCTTGTTGATGGTTTCCTGATACTCTTGACTGTATCTAGAAAGTTATTTTCTCTTTTTACTGTACTTAAAGGTTTTATAAGGGGCAGCTGCTAATTTTTATCCAGTGCCTTTTAGCCATCCATTGGCTGATAAGACTACATTGAAATTTTTAAAAAATGTTAAGGAAGATTTTGAAGTACAGAAATCACATAAAAATAATAAGGAAAAGGAAAAACTGGAATGTAGACTCTTCCTTTCATGAAACGAGGAGATAAATGTTACACAAAAGTACTTGTAAAGATGCAAAGCAGTTGACTAAATGATATTAGTTGGCACTAACAGAAATACAGTATGCCATGAGCGATTCTCTTTTTTTTAAAAGAATTATTTTATTTAACTTTATTTCTTTTAATTTGACCAGAGAGGGACAGAGTGAGAGAGGGAAAGTAAGAAAGCAAGCCACCAGATTCGGCACCTGAACCTGGTCAGCCATGTGGGAGTCTAGTGCCCTTAACCACCACGCCACCTGCCGACCCCAGCTATGAACCATTCTAAGTGCTTCATGTATGTTACCCCAGCAGAAGAGGTTTTGTAGAAACAGAACCAGAGACTTCTGGATGCTCATTATACAGCTGTTTCTGTTTCTGAATCTTTATTAAATTGTACATTTATGATTTCTCTGTATTATTTATCATGAAAACTCTTTTATTTAATTGCAAGAGGGTATGTGCATTCACGTGCGTGAAAGAGACAAAGTAACACCCTATGGGGCATGGTCATGCTGCAATCCTTTCGCCTCTATTTCTCTGTCTTTCTGAGATTTCAGGCATGCACACACATGTGCCCAGTGAGTTTTTCGAGTCATTGGGGCCAGGATTAGAACTGCAATTAGCTATGTAGGATAAGCTCCTTTAACCACTGGGCTATGGTGCTGATCTATGTTAAAAGTGTTGAAAATAGGGACCAGCAGTTGGTGTAATGGCTATGTCGCTGGACTCCCATGTAATCGACCATGGTTTGAGTCCCAGACCTGGTGGCTTAAACTCACGCTGGGCGCATGTGCGTGTGTGTGCCCAGGAGAATGGAGGAGAAGAGGAGAAGGGATTGTGGCGTGGCCATCCCCCCAGGGGGTGATTTCTCGCTTTCTGTCTCTCTGTCTTTCTGGTGAGCACACACGCACTATAGTAAAAACCTCTCCCAAATAATAATAATAATGTGTCGAAAATAGACTATGAGGCAAATGATGTAGAAAGGTTATAGACTTGGAGACAAATAGGGACAGTGGAGTATGCTAGGCCAAAAATAGGAGGAATAGATGACACTCTGGGGTTCTACTTCCTACATCTAGTTTCCAGAATGTAAATGAGCAGGTTTATATCTCAGGTGGAAGATTTAAACCATTCTTCTCTAGAGAACAGACCCACCCCCAGAGAACAGACCACTGTATCTCAGCCAAAAGGCACCCTGCCATCCAGTCACTACACAAGTCCTGCCTCTTCTCCCAGGCACACAGAAGTTCAGTCAACTTTTTAGTCCCTCGCTATTGAATACGAACGGATCACCAGGATGTCAGGCAGTTCAGGGAAAGTTCCAACATGAAAGCCAGAGGCCAACCCAACAAAACAGAAAAGGGAAACTCCAAGAGAACAGAGACAATGCAGACAGGAGACGAAAACATAGACCCATGCTGTTACTCCGATTAGCATTCTCAGAGAAATGAAAACCAATGTTGTACTCATAAAACATGAGTGGAAAAAGACCTGCATAGAGGCACACCATTGTGAAATTTCAGGATACAAGAGTTAAAGAACAGACCTTTAAGGCATCTGAGGGTAGGAACAAGTGAAAGGTTCTATAGAAAGAATAAGGAATAAAAATGACATTGGGCATTTTAACAGAAATCAGTAAAGGTGGAAGACAATGGAGCCACGCCTTCGAATTTCTTACTGAATATAATTTCCAACATAAAATTCTATACTTAGCCAACCTATCAATTCAGTGTTAGGGAAGAATAAATATGTTTTAAGAGTACAAACAAAACAAAAAATGATTTCCCCATGTATATTCTTTTTTCTTTTTCCTTTTAGTTTTTGCTACAGGGTGCATGATCTCACTGGAGAGAGACAGCGAGAGAGGAACAAGAGAGAAAGAAAGTGAGAAATCACCTCCCAGGGGGTTGGCCATGCCACAGTCCCTTCTTCTCCATTCTTTTCTTGGGATTTTGGACATGCATGCATAGCCACCCAGTATGTTTTTCAAGTTACCAGGCCAGGGACTAGAACTGCTCAGTTGGCCATGGGAAATCCAGCCACCTATACCATCATGTTACCAGCTGGCCCCTCATGCATATTCTCTTAAGAAGCTACTGGAGGACAGGATCTACTAAACCTGAAGAGTAAACCAGGCCAGCAGGGGACATGGTGGTTAAGGCAGCTGGATCCCACATGGCTGGCTGCACAGGTCATGTGACAGTTTTTCCCTGCATCTGAAAATCATGCTGGGCGTGTGTGCATGGATACTCAGAATCCCATGAGGAGAATGAAGAAGAAGGGATCACAGTGTGGCCATCCCCCTGGGAATGCTTTCTCACTTTCCCTCTGTCTCTCTCTCTCTGTATCTCTCTCTCTCTCTCTCTCTGTCTCCCTGCAGCAAGTGCACATGTCCTGTAGAAAATGCCGGTTGGTGGCTGTGCTGATAGGCCAGGTGGGTGAGTGGGATACACTTAGGGGATGGGCATGGTTCTACATAATCAGTAAAGGCTTTGTCTCTGGTTCCTGAGAGAGGCCTAATGGTGGCTGTTGTTCTCTGACAGCTATCCGTGGCATTTGCATTAAAGACCTCTCCTCTGAGGGTGCCTCCACTTGAACACTCCAGAAGCCGAGAGAGGAGGGTCTAGTTTTTAAAACTCGGGGTCTCTGGTTGTTGAACAGATGATATCTAGGCTGCTCTGCAATGTTGGCTGTGCAAGGGCTCAGGGAGGCCAGTGATTGGTTCAGTGGATGTTGGAGTAGAAAGGCTGCTGTCATAAGAGGCCTACTTTAGCAAAGCCTCCCTGAGCTTCACCCTGACCTCTCGGCCCTGTATGTGGAGGTGGGAGAGGCCTCAAAGAAAAGAGGCCCTTTGAGACCAGCAGTTGGCATAATAGCTATGTTGCTGGACTCCCATGTAGTCAACCACGGTTCGAGTCCCGGACCCGGTGGCTTAACCTCAGACTGGGCCCCTATGTGTGTGTGCCCAAGATCCCGAGAGGAGAATGGAGGAGAAGGGATTGAGGTGTGGCCATCCTCCCCCCAGGGGGTGGGTGGGTGACTTCTCACTTTCTGTCTCTCTTTTTTCTCTGTTTTTTAGAAAAAAAAAAAAAAAAAAAAAAAAAAAAACAAAAACCACTGACATTTAAAATACTAGGCTTTCCAAGTTTGAATGGGCCTTTATTAGAAGTCCTGGGACCATCTGGTGGTGTGCTGGATAAGGCATCTGCATCCTGCAAGGCCAACTGCATAGTTCAAGTCCCAGACCCAGCAACTTGAAACACACTATATAGGACCAGCAGAGGGCGTAATTGTTATGACACTGGACTCCCACATGGCTAACCATGGTTCAAGTCCTGGACCTGGCAGGTTCAAACATGCTAGGCGCATGTGTGTACATGCTCAAAATCCCAAGAGGAGAATGGAGAAGAGATTACAGCATGTCCGTCCTCCTGGGGGGTGATTTCTTGCTTTCCACCTCTCTGTCTCTCTCTCTCTCTGCAGTGAGCACTTGTGGCCTATAGCAAAAATTTCTCTCTAAAAAAGAGAGAGAGAGAGAAAGAAAGGAAGAAAAGAAAAAGAAAGAAAAGAGAGAAAGAGAAAACCACACTATGCATGTGTGTACATGCCCAAAGTCATGAGAGAAGAATGGAGAAGGGATTGTGGCAGGGCCATCCCCCTACTGGGAGTACTTTCTCACACCCACCCCACCCTGTCTCTCTCTGGCAAGCGCTCACACACTGCAACACATTTTAAATAAGTATATAAATCCGGAATAATCAGAAGCAGATATTGAAAAGGCCTTTCCCCTTCCCTCTGTGAGTGAGCCCTGGCCTCTCCTTACCTCACACAAACTGACATAAGAGAATGAATTTGGTTAGATTAAACCAAGATGGCTTGTACTTGGGTCCTCATTCTTCTCTCCCCAAATCCCTTAAAACATTAGAATAGCAAAAGGAACAAGAGTGGCATAATTAAAGGAAAGTGTACCATGAACAGTCCAGGAATCGTGACGAATCTCTTGAGGACAGAAATCAGATAGACTCATACTGATAAGAGAGAAGGAGGAGCCCCATCTGAAACCTCCAAGACAAAATCACTGGAGCAAAGCCGGGGAAAATCAAATCTCAGAGTGAGTAAATGCAGAGTAAAGGCCTCTCCTGTTAACTGAAGAATTGCATTCAAAAAAGAAGGGATAGCTAGAACTCTGTAATTGGCCCTGCCCCTCCTTCCCCCAACTTATTCCAATGTCAAAACCCATCATTTGAGAGCCAGCAGAAGACATAGTGGTTATGTTGTTGGATTCTGACATGGCCAAACATGGTTCAAGTCCTGGACCTGGTGGCTTAAAACTCACTCTGGGAACGTGTGCGTGTGTGTTTAAGATCCTGGGAGGAGAATGGAGGAGACAGGATTGCAGCAAAGCATTCCTCCTGGGGGGTGATTTCTTTCTTTCTTCCTTTTTTTTTTTTTTTAGAGGTTTTTGCTATAGGGTGAGTGCGCTTGCCAGACAGACAGAGAGACAGAAAGCAAGAAATCACCCCCCCAGGGGGGATGGCCACACTGCAATCCCTTCTCCTTCATTCTCCTCTCAGGATCT
>NW_006159604.1:2483859-2484274 GCF_000334495.1 Tupaia belangeri chinensis | reverse complement strand
CCACCAGGACCAGGCCTTGAACTGCGGTCGACTACATGGGAGTCCAGCAACATAGCCATTATTCTAACTGCTGGTCCCCCTGGGGGTGATTTCTTACTTTCCCTCTCATTGTCTCTTTCTGGCAAGTGCATGCACGCTATGGCAAAAACCTCTAAAAAAGAAACAAACAAACAAAAGCCCTATAATTTCACACTGAAGAAAGTGAACTATTTGCTTCCAAAAGTTTGCTAGTGTGGGGAACCAGCAGTTAGCATAATGGCTATGTCGCTGGACTTGCACGTAGTCGACTGCGGTTCGCGTCCCGGACCCGGTGGCTTAAAACTCACACCGCGTGCGTGTGCGTGCGTGCCCAAGATCCCGAGAGGAGAATGGAGGAGAAGGGATTGTGGCGTGACCATCCCCTCTGGGGGGTGAT
>NW_006159604.1:2478838-2483840 GCF_000334495.1 Tupaia belangeri chinensis | reverse complement strand
TCTCTGTCTGTCTGGCGAGCGCACGTGCCCTATAGCAAAAACCTCTCCAAAAAAAAAAAAGTTTGCTAGTGTGAATGTAGAATCCTACAAGAAAATAAAAAGACATATCTCAGTGTAATCTGGATTTCTGGGAATATATAGTGGGAAAAAAGAGAAAAAAGCTTAGATTAAGAAAGAAATATACATAAATCCTCCACTACCAGAATTAAATTATTTTGGGGACCAACAGTTGATGTAATGACTATGTTGCTGGACTCCTACGTAGTCAACCTTGGTTCGAGTCCCAGACCCAGTGGCTTAAACTCAGGCCAGGTTCATGTGCGTGTGTGCCCACGATCCTGAGAGGAGAATGGAGGAGAAGGGATTGCATTGTGGACCTGGTGGCTAAAACTCAATGCCAGGTGTGTGTGCATGTGTGCCCAAGATCCCGAGAGGAGAAGGGATTGTGGCATGGCCATCCCCTGCTTGGGGGTGATTTCTCATTTTCTGTCTCTCTCTCTTTCTGGTGAGCATGCACACCCTAAACCCCTCCCAAAAAAAAAAAAAAAAGGGAATTAAATGATTTTGGCAATTTACATGGAAGGAGGGGACTGATTTTTCTGTGTCTTCTGTCTCTATTCATCTCAAAGTGAAGCCTGGCAGGTTAACACACTCAAATCACTTACACAAAGCCACTCCCCTCAGGGGACAGGTCAGTCAGGGGACACAGGCCAACACAACTGGAAACCCAGGCAAGCTATCTTTGCTAAGTGATTTGTTCCTTATTCACTAATATGCACAGACAACAAAGGATTACCCGAAATATTTAGAAAAAATCTACAGCTCAAAAGATAAAGACCAAAATGAATAAATAGAATAGTCCATCCCACATTAGGAAGGGGTGAGGTTGGGAGAGTAAAATAATACAAAAAAGGAAACTCAGTTTTCATATTCTAATCTTCAGACATATTCACAACATCTTCACAACACATTTCAGATACATTCAGAACTTCAATTAATTACTCAGGTATGTATTATAGCAAGTGAAAAATGAATCTAAAGAAGAATATTGATATGGAGAGACCCTGAATTCATGAAAAACCTAGGGTTGATAGTAGTCTAAGGTTTCTGACCTCTGACAAACTTACTGCCCCTCCCTGGAGCTACAGAGTAATCTGAAAACCTTGAATAGATTAGTACTTTGAATAGATTAGTACCTTGAATAGAGTACTCTTCCTGCTTCCTCCCTTTGACACTGTGTAGGGCAGGTTCTGAGCCCAAGACCTCCCCTTCCTCAATTCTCCCATAAAAAACCACGTCCAACTCCCAGTGGGGGCCAGAGATTTGGAATGTTAATTCCTCCATGCCCACTAGCATAATAAACACTTCTCCTAATCTCTCCGAGTGCTACTTTCCATTCCTTGGTGTCTGGTTTTCTGCAACAATATGTGGAATATGAGAACTTGTGGTAAGTGAAGAAACAATATAAGTTTGAGTTGTCCAAATTCTAGCCATACAGGCTGAGCATGCCTAATCCAGACATCTGAAATCAGAAATGCTCCGAAGTTTAACACTTTTTGACCACGGATATGGCACTACAAGTGGAAAATTCCACACCTAACCTCACGTGACAGGTTGCAGTCAAAATGCCATGATACAAAAGAATTGTGTAAAATTGCCTTGAGGCTATATGTATAAGGTGTATGTCAAACATAAATTAATTTCATGTTTAGACTTGGGTCCTATCCTCAAAACATCTCATTATGTGTATGCATGCAGGTATCCCAAAATCTGAAATAAAAAATCCAAAATCTTAAACACTTCCAGTTTCAGGCATTTCAGATAAGGGGTATTTGAATCAGACAAAATTAGAATTCAGAACAAACAATATTAATAGACACAAAGGGTGGCTGGACAATGGCACAACAGTTAAATATGGCACTCTGTGAGGCTGACCCACATAGGAAAGTTCCAAGTGTGAGCCTGGTGACCTCCTTGAGTATGCTGGGCACATGTGTGTCCATGATCTGGGTTAACTGAGGTTGAGGTGGATCATGACATCAAGACTCTGTTGAAGATGCTATCTCTCTGTCTCTAACTCATGGGAGACAATTTTTTAAAGGAGACAAGGACTGGGGCCAGCAGATGGCACAGTGGTTAAGGTGCTGGACTCCCTTTGGGACCGGCAGTTGGCATGGTGGTTAAGGTTGCTGGACTCCCATGTGGCTGACCACCATTCAAGTCCCACACCTGGCAGCTTGCTTTCTCACTTTCTCTCTCTCTCTCTCCCACATCCCTGGTCAAAGTAAAAATGCAAATAAATAAATAAAGTTAAATAAATAATAAAAAATTTTTTTAAAAGGTGCTGGATTCCCATGTGGTTGACCATGAGTCCTGGTCAAGTCCTGAACCCAGCAGCTTGAAATTCACGCCAGGTGCATGTGCATGTCTGCCCAAAATCCTGGAAGGAGAATGGAGGAGAAGGGAATATCAGCATGGTCATCCACCAGGAGGGGTGATTTCTCACTTTCTGTCTCTCAGATGAGTGCATGTGCCTTGTAGCAAAAAATCTCTCTAAAAAGAGAGAAAGAGAGAGTGAGACAAGAGGATAATTAAATTTTTATTATTTAATTTAATTTGTTATTATTATTTTAATTTGACCAGCAAGAGGGAAAGTGAGAAAGCAAGGTATCAGGTCCAGCATTCAGACCACAGTCAGCCATGTGGGAGTTCTGTGATGTAACCAACATGCCACCTGCTGGTCCTGACGATATTTAATATTGATGATAAGTTAGGGACCAGCAGATGGCATAAAGGTTGCGTTGCTGGACTCCCACATAGTCAACCACAGTTCGAGTCCTGGACCTGGCAGCTTAAAACTCACAGGGTGCATGTGTATGCATGCCCAAAATCCCAAGAGGAGAATGGAGAAGAAGGGATTGCCGCATGGCCATCCCCCTTGGGGGCTGATTTCTCTCTTTGTGTCTGTCTCTTTCTCTCTGGTAAGTGCATGCACCTTATAGAAAAAATCTTTCTTAAAAAAAAATCAGTAAAAGGTATACTCTATCAAGAACAGTTGACAGTCATGGACCTTTATGTATATAACAATATGAATTAGAAATATGTAAAACAGGGACCAACAGATGGCATAGTGGTTCTGTTGCTGGCCTCCCATGAAACAAATCCCAGAACAAGCAACTTAAAACTCACAGCAGGTACGTGTGTGTGCATGCTCAAGATTCCTAGAGGAAAATGGAGGAGAAGGGATTGTGGCATGGCCATCCACCTTGGGGGTTGATTTGTCACTTTTCTGTCTCTGTCTCTCTGGTCAGTGCACTCACTCACTAGCAGAAATTTCCCCCCCCCCAAAGAAATTTCCCCCCCCCCAAAAAATGTAAAACAAAGTGTTAGAAATACAAGGACAGGGGACAGCAGGTGGCATGGTAGTTAAGGTGCTAGACTCCCAGATGGCCGACCACAGATCGGGTCCTAGACCAGGTAACTTGAAAGTCACACTATGCACATGTGCATGCCCAAAACCCCAAGGGGAGAACAGAGGAGAAAGGATTGCAGTATGACCATCCCCCTTGGGGGGTGATTTCTCACTTTCTCTCTTTCTCTGGAGAGCACATGTGCCATCTGGCAAAACCTAAAAACAACAACAACAATAAAAATACAAGGAGAATGCTAATTTACAACTAGGCTCAGACTATGGCACAATCAGCAGCGAACTACACAACACTGCTAGAAGCCACACAGCTGACTGAGAGTTCAGACCCCAGGATCACCTTGAAAACACACCAGGTGTGCATTTACCTGACCAGTATCCTGACAAACTGGAGGGCTGGGGAAAGAAGATCATGGTATGACATGACCCCATCGAGGGTTTCTCTCCCTCGTGTGCACACACGTTCTCTGTCATGAATAAAATAAATAAACGTTGAAAAAAATTTTGAAGATCAAATTATAGGAAGAAATTTCTCTCCCTTGCTCTCCTTTCCCTCCCTTTCTCCCTTTCCTGCCTTCTTTCCTCCTTTCCACCTACAAATACATATTTAACATCTCGTACATACCAAGCATTGTGTTAGATACTCTGATCGCATAAAGAGCAAAATGTTCTTGGTGCCTTCCACATGAGACTTACAGTCTAGGGCCAGCAAGTGGCATAGTGGTTGGGGCACTGGACTCCCACATGACAGACTGTGGTTCGAATCCTGGACCCAGAGGCTTGAAACTCACACCAGGTGCATGTGCATGCCCAAAATCCTGAGAGGAGAGTGGAGGAGAAAGGCTTGTGGGGTGGCCATTCCCCCGATGGGTGATTTTTCACTTTCTCTCAGTGTCTCGTTCTTTGGTGAGCACATGCATCCTATACTAAAAGAAAAGAAAAGAAAAGAAAAGAAAAGAAAAGAAAAGAAAAGAAAAAGAAAGAGAAAGAAAGAAAGAAAGACAAAAAGAAAGAAAGAGTAAGGGAAATACACATTATTCAAATGTTCATTCAAATATGTGTGTTCTCTGCAGGAGAGGTGCTCAGAGCTATGCAGTTAGGACAGTTCCTGGGCAAGCAATACTTTCTTAGAGATCTGAACAGTGCATTGGCATTAACCATGAAGAGAGAGAAGAAGCATTCCAAGCAGAGGCTGAAGGCATGTGGAAAGCCCTATGGCAGGAGGAAACTCAGCTATGAAGGAAAAAAGAGAGCCAGTAAGCTGGAGCTCAGACAGTAAGTGCAGAATTTTATGAGGCTGAAGAAGCAGATAGTGGTCAGTCTGCACAGGGCCTCAGAGGTTCTATTAATGATTTTACTCTTATCCTAAGAACAATAGGAATCATTGAGAGATTTAGAAATGTAAAAAACCATGCCGACTGTAAAGAGTATTGGATGAAGGGCAAAAATCAAAGCAGGGAGATCAATTGGAGACTATTGTTGTACTCTCCATATCAAAGATATCTTAGGGACCAGCAGTTGGCGTAATGGCTATATCACTGAACTCCCATGTAGTTGACTGTAGTTTGAGTCCCG
>NW_006159604.1:2475830-2478669 GCF_000334495.1 Tupaia belangeri chinensis | reverse complement strand
TAAAAAAAAAAAAAAAAAAAAAAAAAAAAAAAAAAAAAAAAAAGACATGTTAGATGGAGGTGGTGGGAGTGGTAAACATCCAGAAAAAACAAAGTTCTTTAACAAAGCTTTAAGAGATATTTAGTGAGCAAAAATGATAGGGCTAGGGCTTTAGGTTGTACTGCACATGAAGATGACGGACAGAATATAGCCAAAATGGCTCCCTTGTTTCTGGCTTATGCAAATGAATGCCTGATATTGCCATTTAATGAGTTCAGAAACACTGCCAGAGAACCAGGTTATTGTTTTTTGTTTAGGTTTGGGGGAGAGGAGAAAGTATGCTGGTTTTTAGTAATATTGAATTGGAGATGCTCTTGAGACATCCCGGAGGAGTTGTGTATACTGGGCACTTGGATAGAAATGTTTGAAGCTCAGAGAAAATCTGGAGATAGAAATTTGTGAGATCTATGAATAGGTTGTAGTTAAAGCCCTAGCTATGGATGAGGTCACCTAAAGAGATTATAAAGCAAGAAGAGGGTCTATAAATGAATACATAACATTTAGTGGTTGAGTAGAGAAGGGTGGTAAGTTACTAGAGAAGGATGAGAAGAACTAGGAGAGTAATGTGTCAGATAAGGGAATGTATAGGCTCAAAATAGAGAAAGACAACCTGTAATGAGTTGCGCTGGACTCCCACATGGCAGACTGTGGTTCGAATCCTGGACCCAGAGGATTGAAACTCACACCAGGTGCATGTGCATGCCCAAAATCCTGAGAGGAGACTGGAGGAGAAAGGTCAAGTAAGTGAAGATGAAAGCATGTCTATTAAATTTAGAAAAACAGAAGTAATTTTTGACCATTGCAATGAGCTAATTCTACATAACACACAGTCCCAAAGTTTAGTAGTTTAAAATAATAACTTATTACTTTATCTCATTATTTTGACCATAAACTCATACAGGGCACACTGGTGATGGCTTTTTGTTTTTGTTTTTGTTATAGGGCACATTGCTGGAGAGAGCTAGGGAGAGACAGAAAGAGGGGAAGTGGGAAATCACCTCCCAGAGCGATGGCCATGCCACAATCCCTTCTTCTCCATTCTCCTCCCAGGATTTTGGGCATGGACACACATGCGGCTGGCGTGATTTTCAAGCTGCCAGGTCTGGGACTCAAATTGTGGTCAAGCATGTGAGAGTCCAGTACTTTAACCACCACACCACCTGCTGGCCCAGTGATGGCTGATTTTTGCCTCATGATGTCTGGGGACTGAGTTGGTATTACTTGAATGGCTAAAGACTAGAGTAGTTTGGAGTAAGTTGATCATCTCTCTCTCCAGGAAGCCCCTCCACATGGCTAGGTAGAATCTCCTTATAGAATGACAGACACAGGGTGGACAAATATGTTGCACACTAGCTCAAGCATCCAAGAGTGAGTGTTCCAGGAGGCCCAAGTGAAGGCTGCAAGACTTCTTAGGACCTAGCCTAGTAAATTCTAGACCATCACTTCTGCATTATTTTGGTTAAGTAAGTCTGTAAGACTAATCCAGATTTAAGAGAGGAGAATTAGATACCACTCACTGAGAGAGAGAAAGAGAGAATATAATCGATAAGTCAAGTAGAAGGCTGTGGCATTTAACAGTATTGAATTTAGTGGAGCGATGGTCTCTGAACAGCTCTTTCTATAGCTATGAGGAAAGATGAAAGGAATAGGGTGGAGGTAGACTGTTACTATGTTTGGTAGCAAGCAAAAGGGGCCGATCCCATACTCCCTTCCGTTTTATATACAAAGGATGCAAGGTGGAGTGGGGGGAGAATTTGAAAAAAGTGGAGATTTTGAAACAGTTTAGAATGACTCGACAAGAAATAAGTATTAGGGTTGCTGGACAGACTTTCAGCCACACTTGAGGTAAAATGTTTCCCTAGAAATCAACAGATCACATGGATAAGTAATGGGATAGAGAAGCTCGTAACACTACTGAATAAGGTTAATAGTTTACATATATATTTGTATTTGAGAAATTACTTTATACAAGTATAAAATGTACTTTCTTTGGTAAATACCCATAGAACATTTTTTTTTGAGAGATTTTTGCAATGTGTGTGCATTGACCAGAAAGACAGAAAGAGAGAAAGTGAACAATCCCAGGAGAATGGCCACGCTGCAATCCCTCCTCCTCCATTCTCCTCTCAGGATTTTGGGCACACATGCACATTTACCCAGTGTGAGTTTCAAGCCACCGGGTCCAGGACTATGTGGGAATCCAGTGCTTTAACCACCATCCCACTTTCTGGTTCCCCCATAGAACTTTTTTTTTTTTTTAAGAGAGAGAAATTTTTGCTATAGGGCACACATGCTCGCCAGAGAGACAGAAAGCAAGAAATCAATCCCTGGGGAGCAGGGTGGCCATGCCACAATCCCTTCTCCTCCACTCTCCTCTCAGGATTCTGGGCACACATGTACACATGCCAGGTATGAGTCTCAAGCTGCTGGGTCTGGGACTCAAACCGTAGTTGACTATGTGGGAGTCCAGTAGACATAACCATTATGCCATCTGCTGATACCTAGAATATTTTCAAAGTGAACCATTAGTCTGCAAAAATGCAAAAATCATACTCAATATTCTCTGATAACAATATAATGACTTTAGAAGTTAACAGCAGAAAAATAAGTTAAAAAAATCAACATACTCATAGTTTTGTTTTCTGCTTAAAGTACTTCAGATAGGGTGTTTTAAAAATTATAGCTTTCTTTTAAAAAATTATAGTTTTCTTGGGACCAGCAGTTGGTGTAATGGCTGTGTCGCTGGACTCCCATGTAGTCAACCATGGTTCGAGTCCCAGACCCAGTGGCTTAAACATGC
>NW_006159604.1:2473595-2475648 GCF_000334495.1 Tupaia belangeri chinensis | reverse complement strand
TTGCCCCCTCTTTTTTTTTTTTTTTTTGAGAGAGATTTTTGTTATAGGGAGCATGCATTTGATGTAGAGACAGAGAGAAAGTGAAAAACCACCCCCAGGGGAATGTTCATATCGCAATCCCTTCTCCTCCAGTCTCCTCTCAGGATTCTGGGTATGCATGCACATGCCCCCAGCATGAGTTTCAAGCCACCGGGTCTGGGACTGGAACTGTGGTTGACCATGTGGGCGCATGTTGAAGTGTTTGTTGACCAGCGTCTAAACCACTATGCCACATGTTGGCCCCAGCCCTTTGCTTTTTTAAACTTATTGTTTTCATATTACAGTTGTTACACTATGACCTTACATTACATAAATACAATGTATAATGGTTAAATCAGGGTAATTAGTAAACCCATCAACTCAAGCATTTGTAACATTTGATACAAATATATATGTGTGTGTGTATATATATATAGTATTATGTGTATATAGTATTATATATATAGTATTTTTATCTATATATGTTTGTGTGTGTGTGTTTGTGTATGTATATAGTAAGTCCTAGTTAACCACATTCTTTCCACTGCATTTTACAACACTAAACATTGTTCCTTCTATTGGCAATTTTGTTTCCATTCATGAACATCCCTCCATTAACCCCTCCCAACCCTTCCCTGTATCCAGTAGTCTTTCTACATCTCTCTAGTACTAATTCATTTTTTCCACTTTTCGTATGTGAGGGAGAACATGAAGTCACCCTTTTAAAGCATAGTATATTCACAGAGTTTTGTGACTATTTCCACATTCTAATTTTTTTTTCAGAGAGATTTTTGTTATAGGGCACATGCACTCACCAGAGAGAGACAGAGAGACAGAAAGCAAGAAATCCTCCCTGCCCAGCGGGAATGGTCACGCCACAATCCCTTCTCCTCCATTCTCCTCTCAGGATCTTGAGCACGCACGCACACGTCCTGCTGTGACTTTTTGAAAAAAATAATTATTTATTTAATTTTATTTATTCATCCAGTCATTTTCATTTGACCAGAGAAAGACAGGCACACAGAGAGAAGGAAAGTGATAAAGCAAGCCACCAGGTCCGAGACTCGAACTGTGGCCGGCCATGTGGGAGGATCCAGCACCTTAACTACCACACACTACCACACCACCTGCTGACCCAACCCACCATGACGTTTAAACTACCTGGTCCGGGACTTGAACTGTGGTTGACTACATGGGAATCCAGTGATGTAACCATTATGCCATCTGCTGGTCCCTCCACATTCTAATATTAGAACATATTTATCACCTCACAGAGAAATTGTGTAACTATTAGCCATTACACTCCATCTCCTCTTTTCTCCATACCCTGACAGCTGCTAATCTCTTTTCTGTCTCTGGATTAGCCTGTTCTGAACAGTTCATATAAATGGAACCATCTGTAGGTGATCTTTTGTGACTGACTTCCTTTACTTGCCTAATTTTTTTTTTTGGAGAGATTTTGCTATAGGGCGCGTGCACTCACCAGACAGAGAGAGACAGAGAGACAGAAAGTGAGAAATCACCCCCCAGGGGGGATGACCATGCCACAATCTCTTCTCCTCCATTCTCCTCTCGGGATCTTGGGCACGCACACACATGCGCCCGGCACGAGTTTTAAGCCACCGGGTCCGGGATGCAAACCGCGGTCAACTACGTGGGAGTCCAGCGACATAGCCATTACGCTAACTGCTGGTCCCAACTTGCCTAATTTTTTCAAGGCTCATGCATGTCATAGCATTCATAGTATTTTCTTCCTTTCTATATAATTATTATTATTATTATTATTATTTGATTCACTATAGAGCACAAACGCTCACCAGAGACAGGCAGACAGACAGAGAGAGGGAAAGTGAGAAAGCAAGCCACCAGGTCTGGGACTCGAACTACAGTCAGTTATGTGGGAGTTCAGCATCCCAACCACCATGCCACCTACTGACTCCACTTCATTCCTTTTTAAAAATTTGTTATGATCTTTTTTTTAATTTGCTAGAGGTTGCATTGCTACATGCAACAAAGACATAGAGAAAGAGAGAGG
>NW_006159604.1:2445450-2473571 GCF_000334495.1 Tupaia belangeri chinensis | reverse complement strand
AGTACCGCCCCCCAAAATGGAGGCCAGCTACACAGCAATTACTTCTCCATTTCTCCTTTTGTAATTTTGGGCATGTACAAGTACACTCCTGACATGTTTTTCTAACTTATTAGAACCTCACAGTCAACCATGTGGGATCCAGCTGCCTTAACCACCAGGCCATCAGCCTGCTCTTCATTCTTTTTAAAAAATGCATTTTTCCCTTTATTCATGATAGACCACATGTGCATGCATGAGAGGGAGGTGGAAGAGAGAGAGAGAAGAGCACTCACCCATAGGGTCTCACATGACTGACCATGGTTCAGGTCCCAGACCTGGTGGCTTGCATTCTCACTTTCTATGTCTCTCTCTCTGGTCATATTGAAAAAAAAATAAAATTAAGTAAGTCTTTTAATATATATATATTATATATATATTTATATATATAATATAATAATATATATATAAATATAAATATATATATTCTTTTTGTGGAGGAGAGTTTTGCTACAGGGCACATATGTTTGCCAGAGAGAGACAGAAATTGAGAAATCACACTCCAGGAGGGATGGCCACACAACAATCCCTTCTCCATTCTCCTCTTGGGATTTTGGGCATGCATGCACACATACCCAGCATGAGTTTAAAGCCACCAGGTCCAGGACTCAAACTGTGGTCAGTCACATGGGCTCCATGGGAGTCCAATGCCTTAATCACTATACCACCTGCTGATTCCGGATGGTTTATACCTTTTATAATTATAAATAATGCTGTTATGAACATTGATGTGCATGTGTTTGTATGAGCATATAGTTTTATTTTTCTTGAGTGCATAGCCAGGAATGGAATAACTTGGTCATATTGTAAGTGTGCATTTAACATTACATGAAGCTGCCCACTGTTTTCTAAAGAGGTTGCACCATTTTATTTCCCCACCAGTAATGAATGAGGATTATAGTGTCTCTACATCCTTATCAACACGTTATTTGTCTTTTTTTTTTTTAATTTCCAGAGGGCACAGGTACTTGCTAGAGAGACTGAGAGAGAGGAAAGAGAGAAAGCACTCCCCAAAGGGTCACAAAAGGATTGTAATGCCATAATCCTTTTTCCTTTATTCCTCCTTTGTATCAGGATTTGGGGTGCGCATACACACACACACACACACACACACACACACACACACACACGGTGTGTTTTCAAGCTGCTGCATCCAGGGCTTAAACTGTGGTTGGCCATGTGAGATCTGGCTCCCTTGAATTTCTGAGCAATGGGCCTGATCCTGTCTTATTTATTCATTTATTTATTTGTTTATTTATTTTTAAAGAATTTTTTATTTAATTTTTAAATTTATTCATTCATTTATTTTAATTTGACTAGAAAGAGACAGAGAGAGAGAGAAAGTGAGAAAGGAAGCCACCAGTTCTTGGACTCAAACCACAGTCGGCCATGTTGGGAGCATCTAGCACCTTAACCACCATGCCACCTGCTGATACCAGAAAGTATTGATTTTTATATACAAGTCTAAGATGTTTCCATTCTTTCTTAGAAAGTGAATTATCTGTGCCTGAATGGTTGCATCGATGACAAGAGAACACACTCTGGGTCCCAGTCTCTACTCTTTTTTTTTTTTTCTTTTGAGAGGTTTTCGTTATAGGGCGCGTGCGCTTACCAGAAAGACATAGGGAGACAGAGAGACAGAAAGCGAGAAATCACCCCCCAGGGGAGATGGCCATGTCGCAATCCCTTCTCCTCCATTCTCCCCTGATCTTGGGCATGCACGCACATGAGCCTGACGTGAGTTTAAGCCACAATGTCTGGGACTCGAACCATGGTCAACTACATGAGAGTCCAGTGACATAGCCATTACACCAATTGCTGGTCCCCCTAACTTTCATTTTTAATAATGGCTTGGGGACCAGCGGATGATGTTATAGTTCACTGAACTCCCACATAATTAAATGCCGTTCAAGTCCCCAAACCGGTAGCTTAAAGTTCACACCGGGCACGTGTGCGTGCATGCCCAAGATCCCAAGAGGAGAATGGAGGAGAAGGGATTGTGGCATGGCCATCCCCCCTGGGGGTGATTTCTTGCTTTCTGTCTCTCTGTCTCTCTGTATCTCCAGGGAGCGCACTTTGCCTTTTAGCAAAAATCTCTCAAATAAATAAATAATGACTTGAACCAGGATAGTAGTTGTGAAGGTTGTGAGAATGTGGATCTCTCTCTCTCTCGTATATTTTAAAGAGTCAATAGGATTTGCTGATGTGGAGTATGAGAGAAAGAGAAGGGTCAAAGAAGTCCACAAGATTTTGGGGTCTAGGAACCGGCAGTTAGCGTAATGGCTATGTCGCTGGACTCCCACGTAGTCGACCGTGGTTCGCGTCCCAGACCTGGTAGCTTAGAACTCACGCTGGGCGCGTGTGCGTGCGTGCCCAAGATCCCAAGAGGAGAATGGAGGAGAAGGGATTGCAGCGTGACCATCTCCCCTGGGGGGTGATTTCTCGCTTTCTGTCTCTATGTCTCTGTCTGTCTGGCGAGTGCACGCGCCCTATAATGAAAATGTATCCAAAAAAAAAAAAAAAGATTTTGGGGTCTGAGCACATGAAAGGATGGAGTTATCATCAACTAAAGACTGGGTAAAATAAGTCTGGAATGTGTGTGTGGCAGCATGGAAAGAGATTAGAGGTATAGTTTTTGGAAATGGGATTTGAGATGTCTTTTAGATATTCAAGCAGAGAAGTCAAGTGGGCAGTTGGATGTATAAGGGGGTCTTCATAAAGTTCATGGAAATGCATATTATGAAAAAAAACTGCACAGATTTCAAAAAATGCTTGCACCGAAATCAAGTTCTGTTTTAATTCCACAAACTTTTTCTTTTCTTTTTTTGGAGAGGTTTTTGCTATAGGGCACTTACGCTCACCAGAAAGAGACAAGAGAGGCTGAAGTGAGAAGTCACCCCCCCAGGGGGGATGGTCACGCTGCAATCCTTTCTCCTCCATTCTCCTCTCAGGATCTTGGGCACGCATGCACACGCGACCAGCGTGAGATTAAGCCACCGGGTCTGGGACTCAAACCATGGTTGACTACATAGGAATCCAGCAACATAGCCATTACACTAACTGCTGGTCCTCCCCATAAACTTTTCCAAGTACCATATATAAATCTAGAGTTTAAGAGAGAGGTTTATCTTTAGGCTGGAGATATAAATGTTTTTCAAAACGTGAGACTAGATGAGATCATCAAGGGAGGGGATGTGACATAGAAAAGATCAAGGATAGGCTTCTGGGAAACAACGAACCCGTGAAGGATTTTGAGAAGGAGCAGCCAGTGAGGTAGGAGGAAAACCAAAAGAAGGCAATTGATTCGTGTTTTCAGAAAGAAGGAACAATCAGCTGTGTGAAGTATTGCAAAATAGCTGAAGTAAGATTAGGACTGAGGGGGCCCACAGTTGGTGGGGCAGTTAAGGCACTCAATTCCCACATGGCTGACCAAGGTTCAAGTCCTGGACCTGGAATCTTGAAAATCACACTAGGCACATGTACATGAGTGCATGCCAACAATCCCAGGAAGAGAATGGAGGAGAAGGTATTGCAGTGTGGCCATCTCCCCTGGGGGGTGATTTCTCACTTTCCCTCTCACTGTCTGTCTCTCTCCAGTGAGTGCACCCACCGTATGGCAAAAACCTAAAGAAAAAAAATTATGGGACCAGCAGTTAGCATAATGGCTATGTCGCTGGATTCCCATGTAGTCGATCACGGTTCCCATCCCAGACCCGGTGGCTTAAAACTCCCACCGGGCACATGTGTGTGTGTGCCCAAGATCCCTAGAGGAGAATGGAGGAGAAGGGATTGCGGTGTGACCATCCCCCCAGGGGGTGATTTTTTGCTTTCTGTCTCTCTGTCTCTCTTTGTCTGTCTGGTGAGCACACATGCCCTATAGCAAAAACCTCTCAAAAAATATATATATATGAGAACAGTTTTTAGTGGAGTGATTGGAGCAAAAGCCTAACTGAATCAGGTTCAATAGAGAATAGGTCCCCAGGGGGTGCTTTCTCACTTTCCCTCTCTTTCTCTCTGTCTCTCTCTGATGAGCCTGTGTACCCTATAGCAAAACAAAACAAAACAAAACAGAGAATAATTGGAGAGAAATTGGAGGTTGTGAAATATACAAGCCCTTACAGGTGATTGATATGCTGGGATTATTGAGCAGGAGGGAAAAATTGGGTTAAAATTTCATCATTTGTTTCACTTTTTAAGATGGAGAAATAACATCATTTTTGTGTACTGATAGGAGTGATCCAATAAACAGTGGCAAAATTGTGATACTGGAGAGACAGGTCATAAAAGGTGAAGTCATGATCAAGAGGGGAGGGGATCTGGTCAAGTAGATGAAAGACCAACTTTACATAGAAGCATGGATGAGTTTTCTATAACAACAGAAAGACAGAGACACAGAAAGTGAGAAATTACCCCCTGAGGCATGGCCACACTACAATCTCTTCATTCTCCTCTTGGGATTTGGGCGTGCATGCACGTGTGCCCAGTGTGTTTTAAGTTTCTGGGTCTGGGACTCAAACCATGGTCGACTATGTGGGGGTCCAGTGATATAATCTTTTTTTTTTTTGGAGAGATTTTCGCTATAGGGCATGTGTGCTCGCCAGACAGATAGAGAGAGACATAGAGACAGAAAGCGAGAAATCACACCCCAGGGGGGATGGTCATGCCGCAATCCCTTCTCCTCCATTCTCCTCTCGGGATCTTGGGCACGCACGCACACGCACCCGGCATGAGATTTAAGCCACCGGGTCCGGGACACGAACCGCGGTCGACTACGTGGGAGTCCAGCGACATAGCCATTACACTAACTGTTGGTTCCCTCAGTGATATAATCTTTACACCATCTTCTGGTCCCTATGTGGGTTATTTTTATTAGCATTTACTGATTTATAAATTATAATTTAAATGTTAAAATATTCATTTATTGGGACCAGCAGGTGGCATGGTGGTTAAGGTGCTAGACACTCTTATATGGCTGACCATGGTTTGAGTCCTGGACCTGGTGGCTTGCTTTCTCACTTTCTGTGTGTGTGTGTGTGTGTGTGTGTGTGTGTGGTCAAAATAAAATAAATGAATGAATAAATAAAAATTGTCTTTGCTTGGCTGACAATTTAGTCTATATTTATCTAGGGGCCGGCAGGTGGCATTGTGGTTAAGGGTGTTGGACTCCCACATGGCCAACTGTGGTTCAAGTCCTGGACCTGGTGGCTTGCTTTCTCACTTTCCCTTTCTCTCAGTCTGCTCTAACTGGAAAATAATAATAATAATAAAGCTAAATAAAATCTAAAAATCTTTCCTTATTTATTCATTACAAAATAGCAATAATAAAACTATTACATGCTGGCCCAGCCACAGTGGCAGAAGTGGGACAGAACCACTGTGTGGTAGCCAAGGCTACATAGGAGGCCTGGGTTCAGTTTTCAGCTCAACCTAAACAGGCCAGGTGCAGTGGTGCATACCTGTGATCCTAGCTAACTGAACAGCTGGAGCAGGAAAATAGCAGTGTGAGACTCGGTCAAAAATCTGTTTGTCTCTTTCTCTTGTTCTGTCTGTCTCTCCCTCTTTTCCCCTCTCTCTAGTGAGGGAAATACGGAGATGTTGAAAACATTTTTAAAAATGAGACAACAATAAAAACCTTAATAGACTAGTAGAATGGCATTGTTTCATATTTTTGCAGGTATTTCAGATATCTGACTTATTAGAAACTCGATTTTTATATCTTCTTCATTCACTCTGTTGTGAACAGTTATTTTGGTAGACATAGGCTATGATTTGAATGTTTTTGTCTCCTCCAAGTTGAAACTTAATCTCCAATGCAACAATATTAAGAAGTGTGACCAGAGCCAGCAGGTGGCTTGGTGGTCAAGGTGCTGGACCCTCCCACATGCCAAATTACAGTTCGAGTCCTGGACCTGGTAGCTTGCTTTCTCACTTGCCCTGCCTCTCTCTCTGCATCTTTCTCTGGTCAAATTAAAATAAATGAGTGAACAAATAAAATTAATTATTTAGGGCTGGCAGGTGGCATGGTGGTTGAGGGTGCTAGACTTCCATATGGCCGACCACAGTTTGAGTCCCAGACCTGGTGGCTTGCTTTGTCATTTTCTCTCTCTCTCTCTCTTTCTCTCTTTGGTCAAAGTTAAATAGATAAATGAAATAAATAAAGTCAAATAAAATAATTTATAAAAGAATTGTGGACTTAGGAGGTGATTGAGTCATGAAGGCTCTGCCCTCATAAACAGAATTTGGTGTCTTTATTTAGTGTTCTTCTTTTATCATCCCTTCCATCTCTTTCATCATGTGAGGACACCTACATGATGCTGTCTGAGGAACAGGCCCTCACCAAACACTGACCCTGCCAATACCTTATCTTGGACATCCCAACCTACAGAACTGTGAGAAATCAATTTCTGTTACTTATAAACTACCCAGTCTCAGGTGTTTTATTATAGCAACACAAACTAAGACAGATATATGTAGAGAATACACACACACACACGTGCATGTGCACACACACATATATGGGTTTCCCAGGAGTCCTCAAATCATAGTTTGGGAATGAGTGATCTATAGCAATAGGAAAGAAGACAATATGCATTGCTACAAATGCTGGTATAAGTGGATAGATGGAGTGGTGGGTGTCTGTGAATTGTGTTAGGTATTAGAAGAGAGAAATAGTCATCTAGCAGAGTGGGAGAGCGAATGGGCTGTGTGTACTGTCCAGTGCTTGGTCAGTAACCACACATGACTACTGAGCACTTGAAATGCTAATGTGACTGAGGAATTGGTTTTAAAGTTCCACTTCATTATTTTAAATGTAAATAGAAATAGCCATACATACTAGAAATGATATAGATTATAGAATAGGGCTGACTCTGAGGTGCAGTAGTAACACAGTACTCGGGAGAAGCTGGATTCCATGTGGTAACTGTGGTCTGAATCCCCAGGCTGATTGGCTTGAGGCACACCTGGTATAAGTGTGGGTGCTTAGGACTCAATGGACTGGAGGACTGGAGGACTGGAGGAAGGGGATCATGGTATGACCAGACACTATGGAAGGTGCTCTCTCTTTCTCTTCTCTCTCTTTCTCATGAGCATGCACTTGCTGTTCATGGATGAAGGGAAAAAATAAGATTTTTTTTTTCCTAGGAAGCATTAAGGGTCCACTTAAGATTAGTAATCATGAATTGAAAATGAAGCCAATTAGCGTGGTTGCTTTTCTCCAGTCACATTTACTGCCTAGATCTAGGCACAGAGTGGGCAGGATTGGGTTTAACCTAGGTCAGGGTTTGTCAAGTGAACACCTCCAACTAAGAGGAGGAAAGGGACTTGAAGGTAGATGGAACGGAGCATTTATAATGATTAACCTGGGAATGCAAGCTTGGTAGAAAGAGGACCTGGAGGGTGAGAAGGGTCATGGACAGGGAGTTGTTGATGGGATAAATGGGTCCAGAAGTTTGATTGGATGGGGGAATCAAAGATTTTTTTGGAGTTAGGGTTCTCAAAGGAGTGAGCTATAAAGACTTAAGGTGGAGATCAGAATGGGACACGTGAAAATGAGGTTAAGGCTGTCCTCATGGTCTAGTGGTTAAGGGAGCTGGATTCCCATGGCCTCCTGCATGGTTTAAGTCCTAGTTCTGGAGGTTTAAAAAATATGCTCAGTGTGTATGCCTACATGCCGCAAATCCAGACAGGATGGAGAAATGGAGGAGAAGAGATTGTGGCATCGCCATGTCCCATGGAGGGGGTGTACTTTCTCTGTCTCTCTCTGGTGAGAACACATGCCCTCTACCAAATGAAAAAGAACAAAAAGATGTGGGCCAGGAGGTGTTGTGGAGGTTAAGGCAGCTGGATCCCACATGGCCAACTGTGTGGTCAAGTCCTGGACCTGGCACCTTGAAAACCACACTAGGTGCCTGTGCATGCCCAAAATCCTGAGGGGAGAATGTAGGAGAAGAGATTGCATTCTTTCTGTTTTTTTTTTTTCTATCTTTCTTTCCCTCTGTCTCTCTCCAGCAAGTGCATATGCCTTACAGCAAATTTTTTAAAAAGATGGAGCTTCAGTTACTGCTTTAGACAAAAGTGTAGGGTATTATCGTGGGAATGAGTGGCTGAGATAAGGGGGATGGCAAACAATGTTTTCAGTTCAAGGAACTAAAAGAATACTAGAAGGATCAAATAAGCACATATTGAAAGATTCAATATTTACTTATAATACCACTATTGTTGGGGTGGCAGTATTCCTGGAGTTAAAATTGAGAAATTAAGAGGTGCCATCCAAAGGTCAACAGATGACAGCTATGATGAGTGAGAAGTGGATGAATAACATGTAATCTGCTGATATGAAATTCACACCAGAGAAGTCTGAGGGAGGGGCATACTCAAGAAGTGTTTTGAAGGCTACCATGATGTACAGTGAATGAATGTAAAATAAAAAATTTTAAAAATGAAAAAGAGAGAGAGAGAGAGAGATAAGGAAGACACCTACCCCTTGGTATGAGGCAACAAACAGCCATAATTTGAGGCTTGCTGGGGAAACAATGACTTCTGGGAAGATCCAGACTTCCTGTAGAGTAAGATGAAGGCAGCAACCAAAAAAAAGGGGCTGAGAATATAGGCTTTGCTAATGATGGATATGAGTCCCAGAGGTGGAAAGATTTCAATAGTTGGGGAAACTTGGGAGATGGGGAATAGAATGGCGGACCAAATGGAGATGATAGTAGGCTAGATGAAGGCTGATCTAGGAGTCTGGGGTTTCTAATGGCGACTGACGTAGATGGAAGCAGATGTTCTATTGAGAAGAGTGCCTGGTGGATGCAAGGTAGAGAGGGATGTTGAGGCAATAGGGAGGAGTGTGTGTCTAGAGCTCTCCCTTCACTCTTGCTGCTAGAAGCAAGGAAGGTGGGGGGCAGCTTGACATCTGCCCCATTTTGAGGCCTTACTTGGAATGCATCGGCCCTCCTTTAATCACTGTTGACAGAGGGTGAAAACGTCAAGGAGGTATGGTTTCAGTTCAGTATAGAAGTTTGTTCTTGATTTCTGCCAGGGGTAGGTCTGTATATGGGGTCCTCACTGATCCCCCATTGATACACCCGAGCACTTCTGCAGTAAGATAGGTGTTAAAGCACATGGCCTTGACCCCTGATGATGGGGGGTTAGCAGAAGGTCTGAGAAGCACTGGAGTTTCATGGCTCCATCTCATCCTTCAATCTTCTGGCTGCATAAATTGTGGGACATACATACTATGGAATGAAATGCCCTATAGCCATAAAAAGTGGTAAAATCTCAATCTCTTTCTTTCTCTCTCTCACCTACCATCTGACATGGAAAAATGTCCAAGATGAATTTCACCCATGAAGTGAAAAAAGCAAAATAGCATACATAGTATGATCTCATTTATGTTTTTGAAAAGAACCTATATACAAATATATGTAAATGCATCCAAAAAATTTCTGGAAGGGCACACACAAAATCATAAACTGGAAATACTAATAGTATCTGCTTCATAAGTCACTTTGAGAAGTACACAAGTTAATATTCAAAAGCACTCAGAATAGCACAGGATAAGTACTAGATAAATATTAGCTATTATTATTGCCTTTGTTCTTCTGTGTTGGTTGAGTGTTATATAATGTGGGAATATCTAGCATTTCCGTTGAGTAAACTGAGAGGAAGAAGCTGGTACAGAGGGATAGATAGAAAATGTATGGGAGAGGTAATGGTTGAAAAAACATTATTGAGAAGACATAGATGAATGGGATCTAGAACACAGGTCGAAGAACTGGACCTTAACTGGACCTTAACTCTCTTTCATTGTACCAGTAGGAAAGGATGGCTGTGAATACATTTGTACTTTGGTAGTGTAAAGTTGGTTTCCCATCTGGAGACTTCTGTCTTACCTTTAGGAGTTTGAGTTACTTGGGGATGCTGAGGAGTTAGGGTGTTGAGGAGAATGGAGAAGTTTGAGAAAGAGAGAATGGGCTGAAAACATGATAAGAATCTCCAGAAATATTGAAGGGTCACTTGAAACTTGAGGTCAGTGACCATGAATTCAGAGTGGTATAATCTATTCAGCCTTGTGCTGTTCTCTTGCAGTGCTTTACAACTCTAGGGGAAGAGAAAAGGCTGTGATGTAAGGGTCTTTTTCTTCCCTCCTTCTCTCTCTCTCTCTGTCTCTCTCTCTCTCTCTGGAGCAAGTGCACTCACCAGAAGGAGGCAGAGGGAGAGACAGAAGGAAAGTGAGAAAGAGAAAGCATCCCCCCAGGAGGGAGGGCTATGCCACAATCCTTTGTTCTCCATTCTCCTCTCAGGATTTTGGGCATGTACCCATATACACCCAGTGTGTTTCACAAGCCGCCAGGTCTGAGACTCGAACTGCACAGTCAGCAAGGTGGGATCCAGCTGCCTTAACCACTATGCCACCTGCTGATCCATGCAAAGCTCTTCGATGAATGAGTAGAGGGCAACAGAGAGGTGGGGCCAAGGTGTAACTCAATGTGATGACACTCAGAGGAGAGTTTTATCTGAGGGTGAGGGAGAAATGGTCTGGAAGTTGCAATGTGGATAGAAGAGGATGCCCACTTCACTTCCTGACTCTGCAGTGTACACAGTGTGTTGGTAAAAATCACATTCACTGGGAAAGGCTGTAAGGGAAGCTCTATCCTCGTGGGAAAGCTAAGAACACCCTTGGATATTCAGGGATGAGTCTGAGGGTGGTAGAGGAGCTTGCTAATCATGGAATGTATTCCAGGAGGCACAGCAGAAGCACCTGGGTATGAAGGTAGAAGTGGGAAGTCAGGTCCAGAGAGAAGCAGCAGAGAGCATTTGAGAAGGCAGTTAGAAGAGAGGAACAATAACAATAATAGTATCAGACCCAGCTGCCGTGGTGCAGCAGTAATGCAAGTGTTCTATGAGGATCATGGTTCAGAACTCTGGGTCAGCTTGAAAACACCATGTGTGTTCAAGGGTGCCTAGGATCTTAAGGAACTGGAGGTCTGGGGAAAGGGGATCACAGTGAGTTGAGGCTCTGTTGAGGGTATGTTCTCTCTCATGCACATGTGTGTGCACAAAAACTAGTAACAGGGCCAGCCCCATAGCCTGGTGATTAAAGGAGCTGGATTCTACATGGCTGACCAAGAGGTTTGAATTCCAGCTCTGGAGGTTGGAAAAACATGCCACGTATGTGCATGTGCATACCTAAAATCCCAACAGGATGGAGAAATGGAGAAGAAGGGATTGTGGCAGGACGAGGCCCCATTAGAGGGTGTTTTCTCCCTCTCTCTCTCTGTCTTTTGCAAGCACACATGATCTCAGACAAATTTTTAAAAATAATAACAGTAATAATTAAATCATGTTTTGCATGGATTATCTCATTGAATTGTCGTGGCAGCCTCATGAAGTAGGCCTCTGTTTTATTTATTTATCTATCTACCTATCTATTTTTCCCATAAGGCATGTGTGCTCACTAGAGAGACAGAGAGACCAAAAGTAAGAAATCACTCCCCAGGGGGGATGGCCATGCCACAATCCCTTCTCCTTCATTCCCCTCTTAGGATTTTGTGCGTGCATGCACATGCACCCAGCGAGAGTTTTAAGCCACCAGGTCCAGGTCCCGAATCGAAGTCAACTACTTGGGAGCCCAGTGACATAACCATTATGTCATCTGCTGGACTAAGAGGCTTTTTTTTGTTTTTTTTAGAGGTTTTTGCTATAGAGCGCATGCGCTTGCCAGAAAGACAGAGAGAAACAGAGAGACAGAAAGTGAGAAATCACCCCCAGGGGGATGGCCGCGTCACAATCCCTTCTCCTCCATTCTCCTCTCAGCATCTTGGGCATGCACGCTCATGCGCCTGGCGTGAATTTAAGCCACTGGGTCCAGGACTTGAACCGCGGTCGACTATATGGGAGTCCAGTGACATAGCCATTACGCTAACTGCAGGTCCCAAGGGCCTTTGTTTTAAAGATGAAAAGATGTGCACAGAGTTTAAGTGATTTGCTCACAATCACAGCAAATAAGTTGAACTGGGTGCTTCCACACTGAGCAAAGACTGAGGCAAACAAGGGTGTGAGTGAGGTATAGTGGGTTTATCACATCACAAGTTAGTCCTGATAGTCTTCTGATAAATAGCTTTCAGGTCTCTCTAAATTTAGCTGACTGTATGGAGGACTGTAGGTGGGAGCTGCTTGCTGTTTTGTTGGCATTCCTTGATTTGCTTAGTATGGAAGGATCCAGGCAGTGGCAGGACAGATGCATTTTCTCATCTGTGCTCTGCAGAGCGATTGGTGGGGGTGGGGGTAGAGGTGTGCTTCTGAAGTGTGTCTTGCTCCAATGGGGGGGGGGGGGGGGGTGGGGGGTAGAAAGCCAGGCTGCAGATGGGTTTAAGGTGTAAGGCTGAGAGGTAGTTTGTGGGAAATGTGACCTTACTATTGAAAGTAGATTTGACAGGCTGTAGAGACAGTAGCTTTCTTTCTTTCTTTCTTTCTTTCTTTCTTTCTTTCTTTCTTTCTTTCTTTCTTTCTTTCTTTCTTCCTTTTCCTTGCCCTTTTTCTTTTAAGGAGAGTAATTAAGTGGTCAACTCAACATAAGGGGCACGTGATCCATCCTGCTCGTGGTTGGGAAGGGGTAGAGATGAGACGGAAAATTGGTCTCAGGGAGTCTCACCATCTTCATTTGATCACTTCTGATGGGGAAAAAAAAACAATGACAACAAAAAATAAAGTTGTAAAGGTGAGGATCTGAACAGCATACTTTTGATTTTGGCTAACTCCTCTGGAAATCATCCTTCCGGTTTGGATGGTACTTTGTACAGGACAATGAGGCTTCCTGTCGTGGAGTCTCTCCCTGAGCCTGTTTGGCTCTCAGTGGGGCAGGCCTGTAATACCTCTTTCGCTCCTCTATGGAGAGGGCAGTATGCATTAAGCTAAAAAGTTACCTTCCAGAAGTGAGAGAGTGATTAGACTGCTGCTTCAGACCTGTGGGATTATTTGGAATTCTTTATACATGGTTGCGACAGGGTCAGTATGTGGCATAGTGGTTAAGGTGCTGGACTCCCGCATGGTCATCCACAGTTTGAGTCCCAGACCTGGCAACTTGAGACTCATGCTGGGTGTGTGTGCGCGCATGTGTTCAAAATCTGGAGAGGAGAATGGAGGAGAAGGGATGGCATGGCCATCTGCCCCTTGGTGGTGATTTCTCACTTTCTTTCTCTCTCTGTGTCTCCGGCAAGTGCACGTGCCCTATAGAAAAAAATCTCTCTCAAAAAAAAAAAAAAAATGGTTGCTACGACAATAAAGATAATTACAAAATGTATATACCACAGCAGATTACTAGAGACACTTTACATTGTGCTCACATTCCCTTAAAAAGTTGCTCCCAAAGATGCTCAGTCTCTGGCCCAGCTGGAATGTCTGGGAAGAGGCAGAGACACTTTGGCGGAAAAGACAAAGGGGGTAGAGTGTAGAGGGGACGCAAAGGGAGAAAGTAGACTTCCAGTTAAAGATCAACCCTCATTTTTGAGGCCAGCTTATCTTTTTAAATTATTTATTTAATTCTATTTATTTATTATTACTATTTAATTTGACCAGAGGGAGAGAGAGAGAGAGAGAGAGAGCGAAGAGAGAGCGCAAGGAGAAGTGAGAAAGCAAGCCACCAGGTCTGGGAGTCGAACTATGGTTAGCCTTGTGGGAATCCAGCACCCCAGTCACCATGCCACGTGCTGGGCCCCAGGTCAGCCTCTGGTGGAGTCAGAGTCGAGGGAAGAGCAGCAGCAGGGTGGGGCTGGGGTGCTCTATATCTCCTTCAGGTCAGGCAGAGTCAGTCCAGTACCGTTTGTGTACAGATGTGCCTCTTTCTGGTGCGTTTCTGTTTATTTTCCAAATCATCCATTGTCTTTTCCAGCTTAGCTGCCCATCTCTAAGTGAGCTCAGTAAGGGTTTGTCAGTAAGAGTCGTTATCTCGTCCTCATATTTGTCCTCTTTCTGAGAGTACTTTTCTTCAGCATCACTCAGACACCTCAGGGTCTCACCTGTCAGTTGGACCTGCTCATGCATCTCTCGGGAACAGGACTGCCAGTTCAGGTTGTTCCTCTGAGCGTTTCAAGTCTCTTTCAGTGGTCACCGACTTCCGAGCCGCCTCATACTTCCTATCGGCCTCTACTGCAGTGTGCTTTGCTTCTCTGAGTTGGATCTCCTGGAGTTCCACCTTTTCTTCATCTTTTAAGGGCCAGTTTTCAATGACCTTCGAGCCTCTCTGGCTCTCATCAGCAGCTTTTTCCGCCTCCTCCAGGTTTTGCAGGACAGTGTGCAGGCGCTCCCGAGCACGGCCCAGCTCTTCTTCAACCAGCTGAATCTTCCAGTTCAAGGCCACCTCAGCCTGAGCCTGTTCTGGGCTGGCCTCTTGCGCTCTACTTCCGGGTGGAGGCTCTCAGCCGTCTCCTCTGTGTCACCCTCCTGCTGCTGCAGAACCTGAATCTTTGCGCTTCACCGCCTGGATGGTGGTGATCCCGGCCGCGGTGCCTACACCACGCCTGTTAGCGCCCGAGAGACCCTGCCTCCTCAGCTGGCGCACAGGTATGTATCATTTTTATAGCATTAGAAGTTAGCTATTACAGTGGGGCCATCAGAGCCGTGGGTTCCACATTCACGGGTTGTTCATCCACGGTACTGTTGGAGGGCTGACAGCACGACGCCATTTTATCTGCTGTCTCCCTGGGGAAGATGGGGGTAGGGCTGGAGCCAATTCTTTGCAGATAGCGTGGGGCAACTGTATTTCTAATGCCACAGATTTTCAGGTTAATACTTGAAAAGAAAATAAAATTTGCTATAGGGTATAGCACCCACTAAAGAGAGAGGGGATAAGGGGAGAGAGAGAGAGAGAGAAATCATCCCCAAAAGGGGATGACCACACCACAGTTCCTTCTTTTCCATTCTCCTCTCTGGATTTTGGGTACACATGCACACATGCCAAGTATGTTTTTCCAAGCCGCCTGGTCTGGGATTGGCCCTGTGGGATCCAGTGCCTTCACCTCCATGTTGCCTAACTGACCCCAGGATAATACTTCTTTTGTTTGTTTGTTCATTTATTTATTTATTTTTTCCACAAGTGAAAGATGAAGAGACAGGACTTCCAACAGGGTCTTGACACTACACACCCCCAGCTTCCGGCAGTCCCACATCATGAGCACACACTCAGGGAGGTCTCCAGAAGCAAACCTGGAACCTTCTCATGTGGGTCAGACTAGTGTTACATTTTACTGTTGTATTGTACCACCATTTGGCCCCCTCAGTGTGGTATTTTGTTCTTTTTTAAAAACGTATTTAATTTTGTTATTATTATTTTTTAAAGAATTATTTCATTTTATTTATCCATTCATGTATTTTTTTAAAAAATTTGACCAGAGAGGCAGACACACACACACACACACACACACACACACAGAGTGAGAAAGAGAAAGTGAGAAAGCAGGCCACCAGATCCAGGACTCGAATCGTGGTCAGTCATGTGGGAGTGTCCAGTGCCTTAACCAGCACGCCACCTGCTGCTCCCTCAGTGTGGTATTTTGAATAAGAATAAAATTAGTAGGCTTCTCAGAAAAAAACCTCAACAAATGTGGAGATTCTTCTAGGTGTTATTAATTTATAGTCCTTGGGCTGGCCCTGTGGCCTAGTGGTTAAGGGAGTTGGAGCTCACATGCCTGACCACAAGTTCAAATCCTGGCCCTGGTGGCTGGAAAAATATGCAAGGTCTCTGTGCCTTTGTTCCCCAAATCTCAACAGGATAGAGAGATTGAAGAGAAGGGATTGTGGTATGACTATGCTTCGCTGGGGAATGCTTTCTCCCTCTTCTTGCTGTTCCTTTCTGGCAAGCAGATATATCCTCTGGCAAATTAGAAACTGTTTCTGGGTCCATCAAGTCAGCTTTTATTTGCTAGTGGAATATATATTTATTATATATGGCAAAATGGAATGCAAATTGCCCATTCTCACTTGTCTAAAACTGTTTAATAATAGCTGTTTATTGCCATTTATAAATGTGTTTGTTGTTAAATTCTAAGATCCCATGGTGACGTGGTGAGAGTTTCAAGGACAGGAAGGCTATTTGGCAAGAAGCCTGGCATTATAGCGCTAACTATGGCTTGGGTCCTGGACTTCAGTTTTGCTTGTTCATAAACTCAGTATTCTAATGTCACAGAGTTGATTGATGCTAAAAATGCAGATTCACGCTAAGGATGTTCACTAGAGACTGATGTATAAACCAGAATGTCAATTGATTAATTGATTAATTTCGAAGGACAAACATAATCGTTCTTGCCGATTTGACAAAAGAATAGTAAATTCTTTCCCTGTGGGCAGATCTTCCTGGGAAACTGCAGTACAAGCAAACAATTGTTGGTGACATAGAATCAAGATGAGGTGAGTTAGCTGGACAATTCATCTGCAGAGTACCATTTGTTATGATTGTTTAATGATCTATTTCCCCAGTATGCGCTTGAGTATTTGCTCCCTGGAGAACTCGGTCTATTTGTTTTACAGGTCAGTGCACATCCACCCACCCCCTGAGCAGGTACCTGTTCAGATTATGTCCCTAAGCTTTCTTTGCTGATCAAAACCGTTGATTGGCATCATTGTCTCTTTGTATCCGCTCTCTCTTGAAAAATTACATAAGTAAAAGCAAAGGGTGTTTCTTTAGCTGTTATCTAATCAGATGACAGAAGAATACTGCTGCTTGGAGGCCATCATCCATCAAGGAAATGAACACTCTTGATTGATAGCTCAACTTGAAGGTGTGGGGGTGAGGCAGGGCTCTGCCAGGTTGGGAGTTTTACTTAATAATTCTATGGAGGCACCTTCGTGTGGCAGTGACTAGGATTACCACATGAGAAGGATGCCTAGTTAAATTCACATAAGCAAGGACTACAGGAGGTATACTTAACATTTTAGAAAAGCATTCATTGTTTATCTCAAGTTCAAACTTCATCTGGCACCCTGCATTTCCATTTGCTAACCCTGGCAACCCTACAAGTACATTACCATGAAGCCTCGAGGCTCGCCTGGGTTTAAGCCGGCCTGTAAGCACCAATCCATCTGGGCGATTCGGACTGGGAACAAAACCACTCCCACTAAAAAAACCCGCTCGGCTTAACAGTAAGCAGCAACGAAGCACGGAAGAATCTTGATCCTTTGAGGAACCCGTAACCAGAGCAACCGCCATAAATACTGCTTTGCTTGCTTCCCCGCCCCCTTCATTCTTCTCTTCCTGCAACTCGAAAGACTTGCTCCATCACTTCTTCCTTCTCAAGTCCCGCCCTTTCAGCTACCCCACTGGAGAGAAATCGGTCGCCCAAAAGGAGCCTGCTAAACCGCCTACGTGGAGCGCAGAGGACGGAAGTAGTTAGATGTCACTGAGAGCCGTAAAGCGAGCCTAGCTGTACCTTCCGGATAACGACAACAGCTCCGACTGTCAGTGCCGGCCCTCCTCGTGTACGGGGATCTGCCGGACCCTTGCTAATTCAATCTCTTTCCCATTGCGGGCCCTTCCCTATCGTCGCCCCCTTCACGTTGGATCATGTTCAAGAAGTAAGGACATGCTGTGGCCTCTGTCGGCTGCTCACCAAGGCGGTGGGGCTGGGGGTGGGGAAGAGGATCCTCTTTCTCTCTTCCCCCGCCCCTGCCATCCTGACTCCCTGAGGTTTCCTGTAGTCCTGTGCTTTCCACTCGCAACTGGCAACACTTCTTTGAGCTTCTCATCCCTAATCTGCAATCGGTTTTCGATCCCTCCACGCGCATTTGCTTTCTCCTCACCCCTCTTTTTCTCTTGCCCCCCTCCTCCAATTCTGTCTCCATTCCTAGGGTTCTACCAATCACGTCCTTGCATTGTGATTTAGGGGCATATCCTCTTTAGCTGAGAGGGGAGCCTGCCCTCGCTGCCATATGTTTATTAGTTATGAACTGAATAAAGGAAGGCTTGACTTCCTGGGTCATGGGAGTGAAGGAGTCTGGGTGACAGGAAGCAAGCGGCCTGTCATGCCTATTGCCTAGCTGCCAGATTAACCTTGTCTTGGAAATAACGTGATTGTCCCATAGGCCATTCAGTCTAAGGAAGGCAAAACTCCTTGGGGACCTACCTAAAGGGTTTGGCTTCCAGACTTGGTAGAAGCAAAAAGCAAAAGGGGAACATGGGCAAAGGAAGGTGGGTTCTGTGCATGGAATTTTGGGTAAAAATAAACAGGGATCTTAGAAATCATCATCAGCTTAAAAAATCTCAGCAGATTACATAGCCTAGCAGAAGCCAATTTTCTGTGTTATGCTTCGGTTGATCTTTTGTATCTAAACGTTTGAAAGGGTTCTTTCTCTTGTGTATGTATATTTTAATACAGGTTTTATTCTTGGTGGGAGTCTATGTTTCTTCCTGGGTAGAACTGAGTAAGGTTTTTCCAGAAAAGGCATTTGCGTAGCTGATTACAGATCACAGTGCAAAATGTGTCTCATCCCCCCACCCTCAGCTAATTTGTATCTACATGACAGTTTATTTTAATAATGTATTGTATTAAGATGCTGGACAGAATAAAGGAGAAATGGTATTTAAAAAAATGATCTCATAATTGTCTTCAGCATTTAAATATTTGTTTGGGAACAGATGAATTGAAAACTTTAGGTATTTTGATACTTCTGCTTAGAAATGCCTTTTTTTTCCCCTTGCAAAAATCACTTGGCAGATTTGATGAAAAAGAAAATGTCTCCAACTGCATCCAGTTGAAAACTTCAGTTATTAAAGGTATTAAGAACCAATTGATAGAGCAATTTCCAGGTATTGAACCATGGCTTAATCAAATCATGCCTAAGAAAGATCCTGTCAAAATAGTCCGATGGTAAGTCTTTGATTTTCTGTATGTCAGGCTCAGAGTAACTGAGTATTTAATGATTAGATTGCACTTATACTAAATGCAATTATTTTCACATTAACTATTGGCAGATTAATGATGAGAATAGACGGAATAACTCTAAAACTTATTTTCTACGTCCATGAAAAATGCGATTTTGTGTATTGCTTGTTTCATTAAAGATTTCACTCAGAGTTACATTTAGTTTATTTCCGAATGTTCCTTAAGGATTTGTTTTATTGAATTATCTAATAATAGAATAAAATAATATGTGAAATACTGCTAGTTGTAGTAGGTCATATTTTTCTCTTTTTTGTCTGCTCACTTGGTATGATAGAAAAAAAAAAACAAAAACAATGTAAATGTAAACAATGTTTCTTGGCCAGGATGGTTACTGAATTTTTAAAAAGTTTACTGTATCTCTGTGTATGTAAATTTCACATTGCAAACTGTTTGACAGTCATTTTGAAACAAAATATCTAACTTGGTACTTTGTTACATTTGTCCTACAGCCATGAACATATAGAAATCCTTACAGTAAATGGAGAATTACTATTTTTTAGACAAAGAGAAGGGCCTTTTTATCCAACCCTAAGATTACTTCACAAATGTAAGTCTTGTTAGAATATGCCTTTGGGGAAGTAGAAATTCACAAAAGGAATTGAAAATGATGTCCAATAGTTAACGTGTTATTTATTAGTACTAGATAATAAGTAATATAAAATTAAAATGCATGCTTTTCTTATGATACATCTTCGAAATGCAATTTCTCTTCTTATGCATTCATTCAACAAATATTTATTAAATTTACTATGTACCAGGCACTAAGTTAGGTACTGAAAATACAAAAGAAAGTCCAAAAAAGGTATAGTCCCATGAGGAAGAAGTTTTCAGATGGGAAGCAAAATTTCTACATTTCAGTATCGCATTCTAGCCAAGGGGCAGAAGGGAAGGGAATAATTGGCAGACTATTGTTGATGGTGAATTAATGAGTTTGGCTCTTGGGAAAGAGAAGACAAATTTTGAATTTCTTGGAGGTGCAGAGGTCAGATTGTTCCCTGGTTTTTAAAAACCATAAAACATTCAATGGCCAGCCCTGTACTGCAGTGGTTGAGCACTGTGTTTTGGAAGCCAGATCCCACGTGGCTGACTGGGGTTCAAATACTGGCCCCAGAAGTTTGAAACAAGTTTGATGTATGTCCATGTCCCTAAAATCTTCACTCCCCAAGTGGGTTTGGCATACCGCAATCCCTTCTCCATTCTCCTCTCAGGATTTTGGGCACGTATACACATGCACCTGGCATGATTTTTAAAATGTTGGGCCCAGGACTCGAACTGTGGTTGACTACATGGGAGTCCAGCAACGTAACCATTACACCATCTGTTGGTCCCTGTATTGTAGAATTATTAAACTTTTAGTTGTGAAGATAGTATTATAGTTCTGTAGGATGTTGACTTTATTCTTGGGAAATGCATGCTTATTTACAGTGAGACATTATGTCTGAACTTACTTTCACATGGTAGAGGAAAATGTGTGTATATAAATAGAGGAAAAGCAAATATAGCAAGATATTAGTGAACAACTGTTAAATCTAAGTGGATAGTCTACAGTTGTCCACTGAGCTATTCTAGTTTTATAATAAATTGGAAAAAGAGGGACCAACAGATGGCATAAGAGCTATGTCGCTGCATTCCCATATGATCAACTGCAGTTTTAGTCCTGGAACTGGTGGCTTAAAACTGATAGCGAGTGCATATGCGTGCGTGCCCAAAATCCCAAGAGGAGAATGGAGGAGGAGGGACTGTGGTGTGTCTATCCCCTGGGAGGTGATTTCTCACTTTTTGTCTCTCTGTCTCTCTCTGTCTTTGGTGAGCACACATGCTGTATAACAAAATCTATCTAAAAATATATATAAAAATAAATAAATTGGAAAAGGATGTTCCTTATTTAATAATATTTTCCTGGACATCAACCTTTCAGAATACTTTACAGTTATTCTTCTGCAAGAAGCAGAAGAATGTGGTTTAAAACATAGCTTGGAGTTAGGCAGACCTGACTCCCCTTCCCAGTACATGTCACTTTTGGCAAGTCACTTAACTTTTTAAAATGTTGCTTTCTTATCTTTAAAAATACACAGGATAATGGTATCTATCTCTTGCGGTTGTGAGAGTTAAATTAGTACATGTAGCATACCTAACACGATGCCTGGAAAACAGTAAGTGCTCAATATATGAGAGCCATTATAATGATATAGTAGTTCACTAAGTGCTCTTAGTTCACTAAGTGAGAAGTGCATTTGTTCAGGCTCTTTTTTATTTCAATCAGCAAAATGCTTAAACTAATTTGTGGTCTTAGTAGGAAAAATACTTACCTGTTCTCTGACTAGTGACAGAATACTAGTGGTAAGGCATTAAAAGGAGTAAATTTTACCTATAATTTTCATCTTTATTCCTAGAGAGCCCCGAGAGACTTAAAACATTTTTCTCCCTTGGGACCAGCAGATGCTGTAATGGTTATGTTGCTGGATTCCCATGTGGTCAACTGCAGTTTGAGTCCCCGACCTGGCAGCTTAAAAGTTATGCTGGGTGCTTGTGTGTTTGTGCCCAAGATCCTGAGAGGAGAATGGAGGAGAAGGGATTGTGGCATGGCCATCCCCCCTGGGGGTGGATTTCTTGCTTTCTATTTCTCTCTTTCTCTTTGCCTTTCTGGGGAGTTCACACGCCCTATAGCAAAAATCTAAACAAACAAACAAACAAAAAACACAAAAAACAAACAGGTTTTCTCCTAGTCTTTGTTTGAAACCTTCCAAGGATCCTTTTTAATTGTTAGATTATGACTTATCAGTAGATACACATACACATAAATTTTTAAGATCACAAAAGGAGTATGTACACATCATATAAATTTGGAAAATACAGGAATATATAATTAATAATCACCTGTAAGGACCAGTAGTTGGCATAATAGCTATGTCACTGGACTCCCATGTAGTCAACTGTGGTTCAAGTTCTGGACCCGGTGGCTTAAACTTACGCTGTGTGCTTTGTGTGCATGCCCAAGATCCTGAGAGGAGAATGGAGGAGAAGGGATTGCGGCATGGCCATCCCCCCGGGGGGGTGATTTCTTGCTTTCTGTCTCTCTGTCTTTCTGGAGAGCACACGCACCCTATAGCAAAAACATCTCAAAAAAAAAAAAAATCACCTGTAGTCCCACAATCTATAGTTAGTGTGTTTTATTTTAAAAAAGAATTATTTATTTAATTTTATTTATTATTATTTTTTAATTTGACCAGAGAGAAATAGAGAGGGGTTAGAGAGAGAGAGAGAGAGAATGTAAATTGCAAGGTCTGGGACTCAAACCCCAGTCAGCCATGTGGGAGTCCAGCACCTTAATCACCATGCCACTTGCTAGCCCATGTTAATGGATTTCTAACTGGTGTATTTCCACCTAGTTTTTTCTTGTGATGTTTATAAATGTATTTTTTCCTTTTTTACATTAGGTGCTCTATTACATAATTTTGTTGTTGTTAAATTAATAAAATTCAGGGGAACCAGCAGTTAGCATAATGGCTATGTCGCTGGACTCCCACGTAGTCGACCGCGGTTCGTGTCCCGGACCCAGTGGCTTAAAACTCACGCCAGGCGCGTGTACGTGCGTGCCCAAGATCCCGAGAGGAGAATGGAGGAGAAGGGATTGCGGCGTGACCATCCCCCCTGGGGGGTGATTTCTCGCTTTCTGTCTCTCTGTCTCTCTCTGTCTGTCTGGCGAGCGCACACGCCCTACAGTGAAAATCTCTCCCCCCCCCAAAAAAAAAAAGAAAATTAATAGGCTTCAGTTTTTAGAGCAGTTTAGAACAGAAAAAAGTGAACAGAAGGTACAGAGTTGCCAAATACTTCCTCTCCCTAAGTTTCCCTCTTAAACATCTTGATTTAGTGTGATACATTGTAATTGGTGAACCCATAGTGATACATTATTTTTAATGAAAGTCCTTAGGGTTCACTTTAAGAATGTAGCCACTGTTACAGTATCAAACAGAATAGTTTTACTGCCCTAAACATTTCCTGTGCTCCACTAAGTAACTCTCCTCTCCTCCCCCACTGCCTAGTAACCCTTGATCTTTTTGATAGTTTTTTTTTCTTTTTAATTGCCAGAGGGTGTGTGTGTTTGCCAGAGAAAGAGAAAGACAGAGACAAAGGACAAATACCCTCCAATGAGGTGTAGTCACACCACAATCCCTCCTCCTTTTCTCTATCCTGTAGGGATTTTGAGCATACTCACATATGCCTGGGGTGTTTCTCAAGCCACCAGGCTTAGATTCAAACCATGATTGGTCAAGTGGTGTGACTCCCTTAATCAATATGTTGGAGGGCCAGCCCTTTGATAGTTTTTTTTGTTGTTGTTGTTTTAATTTTGCAGGAGAGAAAGAGGTGTAAAGTGAGAACCATCCTCCACGGGGGATGCTCAGAAGTGATCTATTAATCCATCTCCCCTCCTTGTGGGATTTTGGCCTGCATGTGCATGTATTTTTCAAGCCTTTGAGTCTGAGACTCCAACCATGCAGTAAGCCATGTGGGATCCAGTCACTTTAACCACCATGTCACTGGCGTTCCTGATAATATTTTCTTTTTCAGATTTTGGCAGAGGGTACAGAGAGAGAGAGAAGAGGGAGGAGAGAGAAAGAGAGAAGAGGGGGGTTAGCAAGAAAGCACCCATTATGGGGAATGGCCTGGCGTGTGTCTGACATGTTTCCCGAGCTGCTGGGTTCATGACTGGAACCACGTAGTTGGCCATGTGGGATCCAGCCATCCTAACCATGGCACCATGGGCTGACCCATAGTTTTCTTTTTTTTTTTGCCAGAGGGCATGTGCCCTCACCTGAGAGAAACACGCAGAGAGAATTCCCAATGCAGTTTGATCATGCTACAATCCGTTCTCCATTTCTCTATCCTGTTAGGAGTTCGTGCATGCATGTACATGTGCATGGTAGGTTTCTCAAGCCACCAGAGCTGAGATTTGGACCATGGTTGGCTATGTGGAATCCAGCTCTCTTAACCACTAGGCTATGGGGCCAACCTAATCATTTTTTATTTTACTTTTTTTTGAGGATTTTGCTTTAGAGCACATGTGCTCACCAAAGAAAGAGACAGAGATACCATTGTATCCTTCCCAGTCTGTAACTGCTGACAAATTTATTCATGGTGTTCTTGTCATCAGAGATGGTGAGAGGGGAAGTGGGAAATCACCGCCCCCCAGGAGATGGCCACACCATGATCCCTTTTTTCGCCAGTCTCCTCTGGGGATCTTGGGCACGCATGCACACATGCTGGCGTGATTTTTAAGCCACTGGGTCTGGAACTTGAACCATGGTTGGCCATGCGAGAGTCCAGCAACGAAACCACTACATCATCTACTGGTCCTTTATCTTACTTTTTTCACTTAACATTATATTATGAACATTGTCCAAAATATGGTTTTATTATATAGACCTTATAGACATACCATAAGTTATTTATCTTTTTTTTTTCTTCTTTCTTTTTCTTACTTTACATTCATTCACTGTACATGATTACAGGTATACAAAATGAATTTTGCCATCCAGAATACACTGAATATTGGCCCAATCAAAGATCTTTTCCTTATTTTTGGACATTTAGGTTGATTCCAGTTTATTCCATTATAAATAACAGTGCTGCCATGAATATCTTTCTACCTAAATATATCATACGGCCCACATTTTCCCTTAGGATAAAGTCCTAGGAGGAGGATTACTGAGTCAGACTTGGAGGTTTTTCAAGGTTTTTGCAATGTATGTTGCCAAGTAATCCTAAAGAAAGTTTGTACCCATTTCTAAGCCTTCAAGCAGTATACGAGAATGTGGGCGTTCCTACACTCTTGCTAACACTAGGAACTACTTTTCTTAGAAATCTTTACCAATTGGATAGGTGATGAATAGTGTTTTAGTTTTATTTTGCATCTGTTAAGAGTACTGCAGTTTCGGAAAGTATTTGTTCATGTCCTTGCCTTTTGGTTGTGTCATTAGCCTTACTAATTCATATATTTATTTTCTTCTAGATCCTTCTATCTTGCCACACCAGCAGGTTGATAAAGGAGCCATCAAATTTGTACTCAGTGGAGCAAATATCATGTGTCCAGGTTTAACTTCTCCTGGAGCTAAGCTCTACCCTGCTGCAGTAGATACCATTGTTGTATCCTTCCCAGTCTATAACTGCTACAAAATGTATTCATTGTGTTCTTGTCATTACTGAAGATCTATCATCAGGAGTTAGTTGTTATTTTTTTGGAAGTTACTGTTACTTTTGTCTAATGCCTTTCTGGTTACATTAAAGTTGTAGGAAGTAACTTTTTATCTCTTAGATGGAAATTATGTCTCATTTTAAGTGGTTTCTTAGAACTTCCCCCCCCTTTTTTTTTTCAGGCTTGCTTTAAAATTTGTGCATTCACTGGAAAGAGAAAGTGAGATCACTCCCCAGGGGTGTGGCCATGCCACAATCTCTTCTCCATTCTCCTCTCGGGATTCTGGGCATGTGGGGCCCAGTCGGCCATGTGGGATCCAGCTGCCTTAACCACCATGCCACCGGCTAGCCCAGTTTCTTAAAACGTAAATGAAAACAACTTATAAAATAATCCCAGCTACAATTCAGCCCAGTGAGGAACTCATATGATCAGACTCAGGATACAACACAAAACTTTTGATTACTAACAGAAAGGTTATAGGTGATATGATTGGATCAACTTTTTAGATATCAGCTTGCTACTTTAATATTGCATTTGACTTGCCCAGATACACTGGGGCAAAAGCACTCAGAAGAGAAAAGGATTTAGGCACCAGGTATTGTATTTCTCTTCCTAAGCAACATTTTTTGTGTGTGTGTGTTAGGAGGAAGTAGTGAGAAATACTGGCAATCCTTACTTTTATGCTTTTGATATGTTTATTGTTTATTTTTGATAGAACATGTGCACGTGCATATGCAAGCGAGAGAGAATGAGAGGTATGAGCATCCTCCACAGGGTCTGATCATGCTATAATTCCCCTCATCTAGTCCTTCTACCCATTGGATCTTGGGCGCTTGTGCTTGGGCCTGGTATGTTTCAGGTTGATCCAGCTGGGGATGGGAACTGTAGTTGCCATGTGGGATCCAGCTTTTCATGAGCAGTGCATTTTTGCCACACTATGGAGCCGGCCCTCCCAACTTTTATCTTAAAAATACATTTTTAGGGCCAGCTGGTGACATGTTGGTTAAGGCGTTGGATCCCACATGGCTAACTTTATGGTTCAAATCCTGGACTCAGCGGCTTGAAAACACGCTGGGTGTGTGTGCATATGTGCCCAAAATCCCAAGAGGAGAATGAAGGAGATGGGATTATGATGTTTCTGCCCCCTCCAGGGTATGATTTCTCACTTTCTCTCTCTGTCCCTCTCTAGTGAGGACACATATCCTATAGGCAAAAACCACAAATATTAAGAGGAGAATGGAGGAAAAGTGATGGTCACCCTTCTGGTGGGGGTGATTTCTTCATTTCTGTCTAGCAAGTGCACATACCCCATAGCAAAACTAAAACAAAACAAAGCAAAACAAAACAAAAAAAAAATTTTAAAGGTGGTCTTGGGTGTCAAAACACTTTCTCCACTTGATCTTAGCCGAATGGACAAGAAGTGATAGATGTATGTTTTCCAAATGAGAAACATCAAAGTCCCGGATAGTCCTTAAAGAGCCAGTCGATGAATGATGTAGCTGAATAATCCTGTATTATTTCCATTTTTGGGTGCTGTTTCAGCTAAATAAATAGGTTTTTGTCTGTTAGTCTCGAGAAGAGGCCATCTCTTTTCTTATAGTCAAAATAAGACTTTGCCTCAGGTTCAGAAAAGGAATGGTAGTTGGTTGAAATAGGGAAATTAACTTGGAGTGGGAAGACTATTAGAGTAGGTTTAAGAGTGTATCTGGGAGTCAGTAGATGGTGTGGTGGTTAAGGTGCTGGGCTTCCATATGGCTGACCGTGGTTCAAGTCCCGGACCTGGCAGCTTGAAACTCATGTTGGGTGTATGTGTATGGCCAAGATCCTAAGAGAAGGAAGGAGAAGGGATTGTGGCATGGCCATTCCCTGGTGGGGTGATTTCTTGTTTTCTGTCTCTCTTTCTCTTTCTCTCTGGCAAGCACAAGTACCCTATAGCAAAGAAAGCTCTCCAATAAGTGAATGAATGAATGAGTGTGTCTGTGCTAAGAAGGAGGTTATCCTGTTGTGGCAGTAATAGTGAAGGGAAAGTAGAAGTTGTATATTTGTGTTTTAGGAACAGCTTGTGTTGACATAAATACTGGTCACACCATAGATGCCCAAATGTTTATGGAATATTGAATTGAAAACCAATGGAGAAAAGTGTTTCTGTGAGGATAGGTTACTTTTTTATGTTTATGATTTCTCTAAGTATTAAGTTTATAGTTCTGGAGCTTTCCTTAAAAGGTAAAATTTTCTAGTAGTGAGCCTTTACATTTTTTTTAAGAATTATTTAATTTGATTTACTTAATATTATTATTTAATTTGTTATAGGGCATATACATTCACCAGAGACAGACAGAAAGAGAGAAAGTGAGAAAGGAAGCTGCCAGGTCTGGTACTGGGACCATGGTCAGCCATGTGGAAGTCCAGTGTCTTAACTACCACACCACCCACTGGCCGTGAGCCTTTACTTTTTAAAATAATTTTTATTTTGAGATAATTATAGACTTTTTTGCAAAAATTATTATAGAGAGCTGTTGGGTGTGCACTTCAACCTTTACTTTTTTTTTTTTCAAAAAAGAATGGTTTATTTCATTTTATTTATTATTACTATTTTTCTTTTTTTAAGAATTATTTTATTTTAACTTTATTTATTTATTCAAATTTTGCCAGAGAGAGAGAGAGAGAGAGAGAGAGAGAGAGAGAGGGAAATTATATACCTGGGGTGAGTTTTCAACCACCAGGTCTGGGACTTGAATCATAGTTGGCCGTGTGGGAGTCCAGCACCCTTAACCTACATGCCATCTGCTGGCCCCTTTATTATTACTATTTTTCGCTTTGCTGTCGGGTACATATGCTCACCAGAGACAGAGACAGAGAGAGAAAGTGAGAAAGCGTGCCAACAGATCTGGTACTTGAAACGTGGTTGGCCGTGTGAGAGTCCAGTTTTTTTGTTTTTTTTTTTACCACCATTCTTG
>NW_006159604.1:2444841-2445145 GCF_000334495.1 Tupaia belangeri chinensis | reverse complement strand
ATGTGGCTGTGCCTCATTTTAAAGCCACTAGTTCTGGACTCAACCATGGCAGGTCATGTGGGAGTCCAGCACCTTAACCATTATACCATCAGCTGGCCCGATATGTTGAGCTCTTAAAGACAGGAGGGTAATACAATTATTTATTTTTAAAAATAATTATTTAACTTTATTCCATTAACATTCCAGAACTATTCTGGTTGTTCTAGATAAATTAAAATTAAACATTGAGCTCTTTTTTTTCTTTTCTTTTCTTTTTTCTTTTCTTTTTTTTTTTTTTTTTTAAAAAAGTTTTTTTTTATAGAAC
>NW_006159604.1:2423715-2444732 GCF_000334495.1 Tupaia belangeri chinensis | reverse complement strand
ATGTGGCTGTGCCTCATTTTAAAGCCACTAGTTCTGGACTCAACCATGGCAGGTCATGTGGGAGTCCAGCACCTTAACCATTATACCATCAGCTGGCCCGATATGTTGAGCTCTTAAAGACAGAATGGTAATACAATTATTTATTTTTAAAAATAATTATTTAACTTTATTATTATTATTTTCCAACTTGATCAGACATTGGGAGGGAGAGAGAGAGAGAGAAAGAAAATGAGAAAGCAAGCCACCAGGTCCAGGACTTGAACCATGGTTGGCCATGTGGGAGGCCAGTGCCTTTAACCCCCATGCCACCTGCCAGCCCTGATAATACAATTATTTTTAATGTGTCCTTTACATGAAACCACCATTCAGTGATTAAAAACACCAGAACAGTTAATGGTTGCTTATTTTACAGGTTTTTTTTTCACATTACTTTTGCATATTCAAAATTGTCCATAATAATCATTTTTTGAAAAATACAGTGATGGTCACAGAAGTAAGTTAGCAGTTCAACAGAATCTCTAGCCACCGTGTATTGCCCAGGCCTGTGGAAAGAGGAGGGATCAACAGGCAGAGGGGACTCCAGGACCATACCCTGAATTTCAAACACCTGTGTGGTTTAATCACCTTGAATTTTCTTCCCTTCAATCCTGGGGTCATTTGTCCATGACTCCATAATGATACAAAGACAGTTCCACACTTCAAATTCCTGCACCACTGCATTTCAGTTGCTGGATTCAAGCAGCTCTTGAAAAGCAAGAGCAGGAAGAAGCTGGGGAGCTGGGTGCAGAGTCAAAGTGGCAGGGGCCCCCCCCTGTTGAGGGGAGCAGAGGGGCCCCTGTTTAACAGTTTTTAATGTTTATGTACAAGAAATTTTATGCCCTTTTTTGCATGACTTCCTCTGGTTTTGTTTGCGTGGAGTTAATATTTGTCTTGAAACAACAGTGATTATTAGATTCCTCCATTTAGCATTTATTTCAGTATTTATAACATGCCTACAGACTGTGAGGCCACTGCTCTCAAGGAGTTAACAGTCTAGGAGAAGACATGAAATGAGGTCAGGATGGTTTAACTAGTAACACAATCATTATTTAACACCCCCCTCTCCCTACAAGGCATTTTAGTAGATAAGTAGTTTTCTTAGCTGTGTGTTTCCAGGCAATCATGGCAGAAGGAAAGCGGCATGCTCTTTGTGTTGGAGTCATGAAGATGTCTGCAGAAGATATGTAAGTCTCACTGTCAGACCCTTTACCTTTTGAGATGTGGGTAGCCAACCCAGGAAGCATCCCAAGTACAGGTGTAATTTGCTGTCATTCATACCACATCTTAAAATGCCTAATCACAGAAGCCTCATTTCTGATTTTTCCTAACACATAGAAAGCCGTTGATACCTGTGTTGTCTGTGGAATTACATTCTTTCTTTTTAAATTAAAAATTTTTTTTTTTTTTAGGATTTTGCCATAGGACACATGTGCTCACTGGAGAGGAGAGAGATTGAGAAATGCAGAGAGAGGGAAAGTGAGAAATCACCCACCCCAGAGGGGATGGCCGTGTTACAATCATACTACAATGCCTTCTTCTCCCTGCTCCTCTCAGGATTTTGGGCACGCATGCACATGTAGCTGGCATGAGTTTCAAGCCACTGGGTCTGGCACTCAAAGCATGGTCCACCATGTGGGCGTCCAACACCCTAACCACCACACCACCTGCTGGTATCTGGGATTGCATTCTTTTGTAAGCAATGTGAAAAGAACCCGTGTGCCAACATAGCTGTTTTATATGTATGTATGTGGTACTTCAGGAGTTTTTTATTCAGTCCAATTTAATTTGGGGGTTGGAGATATTTTCCTGCTAGTTTAAAAAACAGTGATGTAGTTTACAACTGCAAAATATGCATCTTCTATTCTGACCTGGTGATATAAGAAATGAAGAATATTAGGGAAATATGAAAGCTATATTACCCAAATTAGGCAGTAGTTTCAAAAACTTTTTTTTTTTGGAGAGGTTTTTGCTACAGGGTGTGTGCACTTGCCAGAAAGACAGAGAGAGACAGAGAGACAGAAAGCGAGAAATCACCCCCCAGGGGGAATGGCCATGCCGCAATCCCTTCTCCTCCATTCTCCGCTTGGGATCTTGGGTGTGCATGTACATGCGCCCGGCGTGAGTTTAAGCCACAGGGTCCAGGACTCAAACTGTGGTCAACTACATGGGAGTCCAGTGACATAGCCATTACACCAACTGCTGGTGCCCAAAACTTTGAAACTTATCTGATGACCACATTTGTTCCTTCAGGGTTAATGTAATAATTTTATAGTCTCCTGGTGTTACTGCTCTGCTTCTATAGACCCACTAGTTAGACAGCTAAAATCACTTTTTAAAAAAAATATATTTATTTTATTTATTACTATTATTTTAAAATTTGCTATAAGGCACATGTGCTCACCAGAGAGAGACAGACAGAGAGAGAGAGTGAGTGAGACAGAAAGCAAGCCACCAGGTCTGAGACTTAAACCACAGTTAGACATATGAAAGTCCAGCACCTTAACCACCATGTCACCTGCTGGTCCCATCTAAAAATCACTTTGAAGAAAAACTGCATGAGAGTAATGTAGTTTAATGTAGACAATCATGTAACTGTAATAGCAATAGGTTCTCTACGTATGGTTCAATAATTACAAAGTAGCAGTGTACTTGAATTATATTTAGTGCTAGTAAACCTACAAAAATGAATAAAAATATGTTTATATGTCATTTTCCTTTTACAGCGAGAAAGTCAACAAAGGAATTGGCATTGAAAATATCCATTATTTAAATGATGGGCTGTGGCATATGAAGACATATAAATAAGCCTCAGAAGGAATGCACTTGGAATAAATATGGATATTGTGCTGTATCTGTGTTTGTGTCTATGTGTGACAGCATGAAGACAATGCCTCTGTGGTTATGCGGAATAAATTCAACAGATGCTAAACTCCTGTTAGCTTCAGAAATTATTTTGTCTTAAACTCAAGTTAAAATTAGGTAGCAAACTTGGACATTAAAAGGTATCTGGTAAGTAATGAAACTCAGATGACTTAATGTCCGTGCATAGGCTAATTATATAAGTGGAAGGGCAGGATTTGGTAAACAGACTTCTTAGTTTATGTCAGACCCCCAGAGACTTTCTCTTTAATGGATCTGGAAGTTAGATTGGAGATTTTTTTTGAAAGAGATTTTTGCTATAGGGCATATGCACTTGCCAGAGAGACAGAATGTGAGAAGTCATCCCCTGGGGGGATGGCCACAGTGCAATCCCTTCTCCTCCATTCTTCTCTCGGGATCTTGGGCACGCCTGCACATGTGCCTGGCATGGGTTTTAAGCTGCTAGGTCCAGGACTCAAACAGTGGTAGAGTATGTGGGAGTCCAGCAATGTAAACATTATGCCACTTACTGGTCCCTAGATTGAGAATTTTATCTCATCGCCCCATAGCACCCAACAGTGTCCCTTCTCTATAGTGTTTTTTATATGTTTTTTTTTCTTGAGAAGTTTTTTGCTATAGGGAGCATGTGCTCGCCAGAAAGACAGAGACAGAGAGACAGAAAGCGAGAATTCTCCCCTCCAGGTGGAATGGCCACGCCACAATCCCTTCTTCTCCTTTCTCCTTTCCGGATCTTGGGCATGTACGCACATGCGCCTGGTGTGAGTTTAAGCCACTGGGTTTGGGACTCGAACCGCGGTTGACTACATAGGAGTCCAGCGACATAGCCATTATGCTAACTGCTGGTCCCTATATGTTGTTTTTTATTAGGTTGTGGGAAAGTCGTGTTGTATTTTTCCATGTTTCCCTATGTAAAAATGCATCATGACTTTCCCAGTGACCCAATAACTTTTCAACATTGACAATGCCAAGCCTATTTGAAAGTTTGGGAAATAGCATTGTGGACCTTCTATTCCCATCATTTAGCTTCAATTCATGGCCAATCTTATTTCATCTATACCTCACTCAGTCCTCACTACCCCCTGGTTATTTTGAAGCAAATCCCTGACGTCCATAACTACTTTAGCATTCTTTGAAAGATAAGTGGTCTTTATAAAAACAACCAGAATACTATATCATACTTGAAATTTTTACCTATTTCTGAATATGAACAACTATCTAGACTGTGTTCAAATATTCTTGTCTCTTTTTAATTATTTTCCACCATTGGTATGCTTGAATTAAGCCCTGGACGAAGTCCATATATTGCATTTGGTTGTTATTATATCAGTCTTTCAATTTACAAGTTCCTCTCCTTTTTTCTCATTGAATTATTTAAGAAATCTAGTGTACTTTGCTTGCAAGGCTTTCCTGTACATTCTGGATATCGTTGCTTAGATCATTGTGAACTTATTTAACTTGTTTGTATGCCCCCTGTGTATCCTGTAGACAGATAGGCTTGATCAAATTCAGGTCTAATTTTTTGTGTCCTCTCTTCAGTAAAAACATAAAAAATCGATCTCCCGAACTTCTAGATTTAGTTCCCCACTGTAATCCTCAAAGAACATATATCTCCTATCACAAGTAGTGTATGAGAGCCATTGGACCTACTTTAGGGAGAGCAGTCATCTGTTTTGAGAGTTACAAGTTAGGAATTTATTTACTGATAAAGATCTTTCTTCTTAATACGTTGCTGTTATTCTAGCGTCTCAGCCATCTTCATTTGGTTGTTGACCAATATATGACGTGTGATTTTATTTTTCAGATGGATACAGACATTTACAAGATTGTGGTGACCTGTGTTACAGTTAGAAGTTGGTGAGAAAGGTGAGGGTGGATAGTAAAAAGAGATCATTCTGCTGGCTGTTCCAGCTGGGCTTCCAGGATATATAGGTGAACAGAGATCCAGGGTCTGCCCCTCAGATTGAGAAGCCATTTCCCACTGATAGAACTCATAAGACTTGAACATTCCCCAATTAGACTGTGAATGTTCAATTTACAGTGACAGGCCTATCTAGGGTGAACAATACACAGCTGGTGAATGTGAGTAAGTGCGAAGGAAAGTTGAAAGTTAGCTGAAGATGGGTAACTTGGGGTAATATTTCATTTGGCCTATGGTAAGGCCTGGAGACCTTTTTTCTGCTTCCTCAATTAGAATGTTTATCTCTGCCACAATCTTGTCTCTTTCCTAGCCTATACAGGTGCTCTGACACTTAATTGCTATGTTCTTTCCAAGTTCCACGTAGAATATTTTCCTTCTGTTATTTCAACTTAATGGCCTATAACTTACCATATTGTTATATTTTATTACATATTCCTGATAGATAAAAGTGTGAATAGTCTCATCAGTAATGCATTTATAAATCATCTCTTTGGGGAAGTTTCTAATTGGCTTTAAATTCAGATATCTTCTCATTTGGGGGAGGAGGTACCCTATTTAAGGCCTGTAACACATTATATATATATATTTTTTCAAACTTAATTTATTTTAATATGACCAGAGAGGGGTAAAGTGAGAAAGGAAGCCACCAGGTCTAGGACTTGAATGGTGGTTGGTCATGTGGGAGTCCAGCGCCCTTAACCACCACACCACCTGCCAGCCCTGATATATATTCTTAAAAAGAGAACATGCAAGCCATTTATGTTCAAACCAAACCTTGAACCTTTATTTTTGGTGCTATGATCATGTTAATTGACCAAGATCGCCTACAGAGAGCTAGGAATGAAACATGAAGTACACACAAACACATTAGAGAAGTTAAAAGTTTTCCTTTCCCAGTTCCTGCCATAATTTATCCCTGTCTAACCACTGTTACAATGGGTGTAGGAAACACTTTTTAAATATTCAACATTAACATCTGTGCTTGTTTTTCTACTATGCTGAGGTACAGTGTTGCCTTGGTGATGTAGACTAAATATGTATGTTCCCCTCTTCCCCTGGGTCCGAGGCCTCATCTCATCGGTGTTAATCAGGAGAGTCACTCTACATGTGCAAGCCTTGCCATTTTCTAAGCATTAGTTCATGCATGGTAGCTAATTCAAAGAGGTTAAACTAGCAGATGTAGCAGCCTGTTTAGCACTGCACTTGACAGAAATGTGTAGTTTACCCATAATCTTGAGAGTAAGAATATATGGAGGGCCAGTTTTCTCTCTGCCAATGTGTTTCTAATTCATTTTTAGTCTCAAAATTAAGTTTGTGTCAAACCAACCTACAATCTAGTCATTTCTCTATGTGTCTCTTTTACTCAGACAAGGCCAGTTCATGTCAGTGGGTATATTTACCTTTTTGAAAATCTGGGTAATGGTGATAGCTCAATATTAATGTATAAAATCAGGCATTTTACTAATACTTTTTCTGATTTCAGTAATCAAACTTGGCAAGCCAACACAAAATTATTTCTTAGATTGTTTCCAGTGCGAAGTTGAAAACATCCAAATGTCTTGGAGTTGCAGTGATTCCACATTCCAACTCAGATGCCTGTCTCATTGTCTAGTGGCATAAAGGCTTGGTAGGTTCTCCGTTAGCAGGCTGTTAAAGTGGTTGTTGGTGTACTGTTGGCAGCTGCGTGATATGAATTTGTCAAATAATGGTTATATCCTGCCAAGTTCCCCCTCTGTGCAAATCAGCAACTGAGGATAAAGTATTAGTACTTCAGAAGATGACCTGAGAATGACAGTTCACTAAGTTCGCAGAGGTATTTCATTATAATAGTTCACCTTTCTGCTGTTCATGAGAATATTAATAATGGAGCAATTATATATGAATGAAAATATGAAATGAATATATGCCCAAACTGAAGTGGTAAATATTTTAGCTTCATTTATCTAGGGTCCTTAATTTTGAGAATGTATCTCAAGACTCTTCAAGAAACTCAAAATCATTCCAATTTCTAGAGGAGTGGCCACTAGAACTGATTTATAATGAAAGGAAATCAATGAAAATGTGTCCATCCTCCCTCGGGATAGCCATCACTTCTGAGTTAGCAAGCACTCAGAAGCCTGTGCAAGTTTTCAGCTACCTATAAGAATGATTCCATGAAAACAGATTTTTGGAAGCCCTGTAGAATTCTTGTTTGATATCTTATTAATCACATTAAGGCAGTAATAATTTGACTAAATTTAATTGTACTCTTAATATCACAGTCTTTCAGCTACAATTCCTAAAGAAATCATACTTTCAACATAGAGACTGGTGCATATAAATGTATTAAGCTTTTTTTATACTTCGTATGTATTTTATATTTTGTATGTATACTTTTATAATACTTTTCTTACGGCAGGGAAAAGAATCAGTAGATACTAGCAATCATAACATTAATTTGTTAAATATTGCATTAAAACCAACTAAGTGCTAGTAAAGGAGTAAAGACCACAACTCATTAGATCAGAACTGACTGACCAAAATTGAGGGTAGATTTTAAATGGATGTTGAAACTATTAGGCAAGTTTTTAAATTTTTTTTCTTTAAGAGCCTGGCCTTTTAGAGAATATAATTTGTGCATGGAAGAGATAACAAGAGGGGCCAACAGGTGACATGGTGGTTAAGGTACATGACTTTCATGTGGCCAACTGTGGTTTGAGTCCCAGGCATGGTGGCTTGCTTTCCCACTTTCTCTCTCTCTCTCTTTGGTAAGCATACATGCCCTCTAGCAAATTTAAAAAATAATAATTACTGGGACCAGCAGTTGACATAATGACTATGTTGCTGGACTCCCATGTAGTCGACGACGGTTCGAGTCCCAGACCTGGTAGCTTAAACTCACACCAGGTGTGCATGCATGCGTGCCCAAGATCCCAAGAGGAGAATGGAGGAGAAGGGGTTGTGGCATGACCATCCCCCCTGGGGGGTGATTTCTCGCTTTCTGTCTCTATGTCTCTCTCTGTATGGTGAGCACACACACCCTATAGCAAAAACCTCTCCAAAAATAAAAAATATAAAAAAAACAATTGTAGAAAAAAAGAGAGATAATAGGAGATGATTCACTGTAATTTCTCCTACTACTATATTAAGAACAGATCATGGGGAAAAAAATAAAAACAGATCATGGGGGCTAGCCAGTGGTGTGGTAGTTAAGGCAGCTGAATCCCACATGACTGTATGGTTTGCCTCCCGGACCCAGCAGCTTGAAAAACACACTAGGCATGTGTGTGTCCCTGCCCCTAACCCCTCCCTTCTCTTTGCTTCCTGTCCTTTCTCACTTTCCCTTTCTCTCTCTCTCTCTCTCTTTTTCTGTCTCTTGGGTGAACATACATGTTCTATAGCAAAATTAAGGAAAAAAGATTATGGGGAAGAAAAATAAATGAAAGCTTCCAAATTCATTAGTATAATTAGTATTTACCGCATGGGGTGGAAATTAAAAAAACTCTGGACTTTACCTTTGGATACTTTAATAAGAAAAAGGTGAATTAGTGAAGTAATTTCTATTAAAAATTACAGAAGATGGTGTAATGTTTACAATGTCATTGCTGGACTTCTATATAGTCGACTGCAGTTGGAGTCCTGGACCTGGCAGCTTAAAACCCCGGCTGGGCACGTGTGTGTGTGTGTGTGTGTGTGTGTGTGCGCGTGTGCATGTGCCTAAGATCCTGAGAGGAGAATGGAGGAGAAGGGACTGCCACGTGACCATCCCCCAGGGGGTTATGTCTCACTTTCTGTCTCTGTGTCTCTCTGGCAAGCACACGTGCCCTATAGCGCAAAAAACTCCCTAAAAAAAAAAGTAAAACAACAAACTAAAAAAATTACAGTTGCTACAGAAAATAACATGCTTCATTATTAACAACCAATTCTAATTGCATGGATTATTTTGGCGATTAGAGTGTAAATATTGGGTGGTTGGAAAAGTCCTGATGCATTTTTGCATAGAGAAACATGAAAAAATATGTCATGGCTTTTCTGACGACTCAGTATATAATCAACTTGTGAATCCTAACAAGTGAAAACTAATGTTTCAAATGACTAAAGACTTGGATTAGAGGAAGGAAGGAAAGGGCTTATCCTGAGAAGCGAACCAACAGTTGAGCTACAGGCTTCAGTCTTACATGGATGACTGACTCTCCAGCTATGGTAGACATCCTAGGAACAATGGATACTACATTGACTTATCTTTTAGGCAAAATCAAAGGAAAAAAAAAACCAAATTAATCAAACCACTCATATATATATTTTTTTTTTTTTTTGGAGAGATTTTCACTGTAGGGCGTGTGCGCTTGCCAGACAGACAGAGAGAGACATAGAGACAGAAAGCAAGAAATCACCCCCCAGGGGGGATGGTCACGCCGCAATCCCTTCTCCTCCATTCTCCCCTCGGGATCTTGGGCATGCACGCACACGCGCCCGGCGTGAGTTTTAAGCCACCGGGTCCGGGACACGAACCGCGGTCGACTACGTGGGAGTCCAGCGACATAGCCATTACGCTAACTGCTGGTTCCCATACCACTCATATGTTAAAACAAGTTTTTTAAAATAAAACTATCATTTCCATGTGTTAATTTTTATTGCTTTTGTTTCTTTCCCCAATTTAAAAATACTTTGAATTTTGACCAATACGTGAATATAGGGGGCTTCAAAGGCCAAATTCACTCCCCTCAAGTTCATTGTATTTGTTCTCAGAACTCTTAACACAGGTTAAAACAAACAAGCAGCCAGCCAGATTTAAAAGATACAAAGAAAGGGGCCAGCACATGGTGTGGTGGTTGGGGTGCTGGATTCCCACATGGCCTACCATGGCTCTAGTCCCAGACCTGGTGATTTGCTTTCTCATTTTCCCTTTCTCTATGTGTGTCTCTCTGGTGAGCATATATATCCTATAGTAAACTTAAAAAAAAAAATTTAAAAATGATATAAAAAATAATAAAAAGATACAAAGATTTTCTCGTTTTAATTTTTTACCCCTTATTTTAATTTTTTTACCAGAAAGCTGGATAGTTAATAATTACTAACTTTCACTTCATCTCTGATGATGAAATAAGTAATTTCTTTTTTTTTGAAGAGGTTTTTGCTATAGGGCACATGCGTTCACCAGAAAAACAGAGAGAGACAGAGAGACAGAAAATGAGAAATCACCCCCCGGGGGAATGGCCACACCGCAATCTGTTTTCCTTCCATTCTCCTCTCAGGATCTTGGGCATGCATGCACATGCACCTGGTGTGAGTTTAAGCCACCAGATCTGGGACTCGAACCACAATAAACTTACATGGCAATCTAGCGACATAGCCATTACGCCAACTGCTGGTCCCTCTTCTGATTTTCATTAGCATGTGAGCAAAAGGTTGGGTTGTAAGCAGTAAATCATTTGTTCTAACTAAGCACTTGCTTGGAGAATGTGCCATTTCTCCAAATATATACCTTGAAAACAAATCAAACTCAGTTCCCTTTTTGCTTACAGGGAAAGCATATTGTAGAGACTTTCAATCAGGCAACCATTTTTGTTCTTACCAACTTCTATTTCAAAAGGGAATTTTTTTTATCTTTGTCCCCCAAATCTGGGATTTTCCTTCTATGCTGATGTGTGATAGAACCCTGAAACCTACAAACTTGCAAACCAAGAAGATGATTTCATGCCGAAACTGCATGAGAGCTCAACATTGTTTGTTAATAGTTTTTAAAAATTATTTAATTTAATTATTATTTTAGAGAGATTTTTTGCTATAGGGCGTGTGCACTTGCTGGAGAGATAGAAAGAGACAGAGAGACAGAAAGCATGACATCATCTGCCTGGGGGGAGTGGTGGCCATGGTGCAGTTCCTTTTCCATTCTCCTCTTGGGATTTTGGGTGCACACACACATGGACCTGGTGTGAATTTAAAGCTGCCATATCCTGGACTTGAATCAAGGCCGACTATGTGGGAATCCAGCGCTGTAGCCATTACACCACCTGCTGGTCCATCATCATTATTATTATAAGTTGACTAGAGAGAGAGAAAGAGAGAGCAAGCTGCCAGGTCTGGTACTCAAACCTCTATCAGCCATGTGGGAGTCCAGTGCTTCAACCACCATGCCATCTGCTGGGCCCTGTGAATAGTTCTTGAGTGAGCTTAAGTAGCATGAACTTCTGCTTTTGCTTCCTTATCAGTGGGGCTTGAAATGTCTGTTTCTGCATTTTGAGTTTTATCAGATTTTTAGTTCTCATGATCTGAAAGATGTGTGCATTTTTTAGTCTGGATACTGCTTTCATCAGTTCGAATGCTGCTCCATTCAAAATTCATTTTGAGGGGGCAGAGGTTTTTGCTATAAGGCATGTGCAGTTGCCAGAAAGAGAGAGACAGAGAGATAGAAAGCGAGAAATCACCCCCCCCCCAATACCTCAATTCTTTCTCAAATGCCCAGATGTAGTCACTAGTAAGAGTTCTACTTACACAGTGGTTTTTGTTTTTGCCAATATAGAGAGAAACACCTTGATTAAAGTGTGGCGAGAAAGAAGCCATACCACTTGCAGCAGTCTGGGCTCCAATAATGTCTAATTTGCTGTGAAAGGGGAAAATATCCTAAGATCCTGTTCTTCCAAGCAACATGAATTTCTCCTTTAAAAATAGGTATTAAAAAGCTGTTTCAGGGAAAGTTTTATAGTGTGGCAGAGACTTTTACATGTACAGATGTTATCCTGAAACTCTTAATTAAGGAATTCCCCTGTGAATTGGAATATTTAATACCAGCTGTTATTCACATTGATATTTTAATATTTATCATGAAGATGTTTAATGCGACGGACTGATAAATATTTAACTGTTTAGAGTGCTAAACTTGCTCAAATGAATAAGAGTCCTATTATGTGTACAAGCTCTATTACTGTATCTTCCTTACTATCTAAGACGATTCTATGAGGTATATTTTAATTCTATTTTTTTTTTTGAAGAGGTTTTTTGCTATAGGGTGCATGCGTTTGCCAGAAAGACAGAGAGAGACAGAGAGACAGAAAATGAGAAATTAACCCCTGGAGGATGACCATGCTGCAATCCCTTCTCCTCCATTCTCCTCTTGGGATCTTGGGCACACATGCACATATACCTGGTATGAGTTTAAGCTGCTGGGGTCGGGACTCGAACCGCAGTCGACTACATGGGAGTCCAGCGTCATAGCCATTACACTAACTGCTGGTCCCCCTTAATTCTTCTTTTACAAATGAAGAAGCTAAAGCTCCAAGAGTTTATGAAAGAGGAATCTTCAGCTAATAGATGGCAAAATTAGAATTTAAACCCAGTTAGACCTGACTGTAAAACCCATGTTTTGCAGAAAGGTCTCCCCTCATATTTCATAAAATGTTAGTCTCGGCCCACCGTTGAATCACCATCTTTATGGGTTACTGGAGAGAGGTGGAAGTTGGTAAGCCTCTGTGCCACAGTGGGAAAAGATGGGTAGGGTTTGGATAAGCTAGAGTGGGGTGCTTTCACAGCGTCTCTCTGGTGTGGAGGAAGGAAAGTTTTTGTTTCCTTTTTCAACAGCAGAGTATTGAAATTGAACTCGGTTCTGAGATCTCAACTTTTCCTACTAGTCGCCTGTTAGCCAGGAGATTTGTAACTATTTAAAGGTTATGCCATTTAGAAGCCTTTGCTGGATCTAGAAAAGGACAAAATGGGGAGGGTTACGTAAGTGGCGCTAAGTGTGTAGAACATAATGTGCAAAGGGAGGACTAGCACTTGCTTTGAAGATAGTTGGGGCAAAAGAGTAGTGAATATTAAAATAAATGATGGCAACAGTTTTGGTTGAGTTGCAATTAAGGAAAAAAAAGCTGAGGGGTCTAACCTATATTTTGTTCTCCATTCAGTGATTTAATGTTGAGATGAGTGAATGAACTCATGCTAGGGGATGGCCTGAGGCCTGTTAAGTCAGGTTGCAGTTTCTACTGCATGGGAGACAACCAGAGAAACAAATACAACTCTTCCATTGAGAATTATCCCTGGGGTGGGGATCGCACACCTTCTGGAATTGCTTAAACCTGCACTCCCCAATAAGGTAGCCACTAGCCAGCTGTGCTTACTGGAATGTGACAAGTCTGAATTGAGATATGCTGTAACTGTAAAATATACACTGGGTTTCAAAGACTTAATTAAAAAAGAATGTATGCTAATATTTATTTCCTACTGATTACATATTGAAATGAAAATGGTTTGGAAATACTGGGTTAAATAAAACATGTTACTAAAAGTAATGGTACCTGTGCTTTTACTTTTTTAGTGTGGCTACTAGAACATTTAATAATACACATGTTCCTCACATTATATTTCTGTTGGGTGGCTACTAGAACATTTAATATTACACATGTTGCTCACATTATATTTCTGTTGGACAGCACTGGATTGGAGACTAGGCAGTATTCCCCAAAGCTTCATTCTGGAGGCAAGTGTTCTAGAAGATTCTCGGTGCCATCTCTTCCCCGCAGCTGGAACTGGATTGGTATTTTGACTATTATTATTATTCAACACTTTGGGCACCCAGGTGGACATCTCTGTCAGTTATTCACTAGATCAAAGCATTTTTATTCTCATGCAAGCCAGTCACACCTTAAGGGCAGTTATCCTTCCATCTCTCTCTCCAAAATCTGAGTCTTATATTTAAGTCCTGATCTACCAGAGCTTTTGCCAAATTGCCAAAATAATGGCATAACAGATGTGGTTAATCTTGTGTGTAATTAATAAAATCTACCAAAGAAATGGCATTAAAAGAAATGGCACTGATTAAATGCAGGAATTTTAAGGCAAAGGAACCACCATATTCTGATACAAACTCCCAATGCATTCTTTTTTTTTTTTTTTTTTGGAGAGGTTTTTGGTTTTTTGGAGAGGTTTTTGCTATAGGGCATGTGCACTCGCCAGACAGACAGAGAGAGACAGAGAGACAGAAAGCAAGAAATCACCCCCCAGGGGAGATGACCATGCCGCAATCCCTTCTCCTCCATTCTCCTCTCGGGATCTTGGGCATGCACGCACATGCACCCGGCGTGAGTTTTAAGCCACCGGATCCGGGACGAGAACCGCAGTCGACTACATGGCAGTCCAGCGACACAGCCATTATGCTAACTGCCAGTCCCTCAATGCATTCTATTCTTTTTTTTTCTTTTCTTGGAGAGGTTTTTGCTATAGGGTGCATGCACTTCCCAGAAAGAGAGACAGAAAGCGAGAAATCCCCCTTCCCCCAGGGGGGATGGCCACACTGCAATCCCTTCTCCTCCATTCTCCTCTTGGGATCTTGGGCACACTGCACACACAGTGAGTTTAAGCCCCCGGGTCCAAGACTCAAACTGCGGTCGACTACATGGGAGTCCCGCGACATAGCCATTACACTAACTGCTGGTCCCAATGCATTTTATTCTAATACAAACTACAATTTGTCTTATTGCCCATGGAAAGCTTATACTAGTACGGCCCTGTAGCACAGCATTTAAGCTCTGTGCAGAGAGCCAGATTCCACATGGCTCTCACTCTGGTGGCTTAAAAAACATGCCAGGTGGATTAGCAGATGGCAAAATGGTACATCACTGGATTCCCATGTGATTGACCATGGTTTGAGTCCTGGATCTGGTAGCTTAAAATTCAAACTGGGAAGAATGGAATTAAAGTACAAGTTTATTTTGGTGCACGTATGTGTGTGTATGTACACCCAAAATCCAGAGAAGAGAATGGAGGATAAGGGATTGTGGTGTAACCATACCCCTGGAAGGTGATTTCTTATTTCCTCTCTGTCCCTCCAGCAAGCACACACGCCCTATAGCCAAACAAACAAACAAACAAACAAAATACTCTTATTAAACAAAAAGAAAACAAGACATATTGGGCATGTGTGTGCATACCTGAAATTCTGAAGAGATGGAGAAACAAAGGAAAAAGGACTGTAGGGTGTCCACATCCCATTGGGAAGGGTGTTTTTTCTCTCTCCCACTCTCTCTCACTCTCAAGCACATGTGCACTCTTGCAATAAAGAAAAAAAAATGCAGTCGGAATATAAAGATACAATGCTGTTGGGGGCAGGGTGATATTACAAATTGTGTGTCACTCAGAGATACTGTTTACCACTGCTCACAGTAAACATGACCCATAGTAATTGCATCTGAGAACACGTATTAGGGGGTTCAATAAAGGGTTTTAAATTTTTTTTAAAGAATTTATTCTTATTCAATTTGACCAGAGAGAGGTAGAGATGGAGAGGGACAGTAAGAGATCAAGCTGCCAGGTTCAGGACTTGAACCATTGTCAGCCATGTGGGAAGCCAGTGCCTCAACTACCACACCACCTGCTGGCCTCTAAAGGTTTTTATTATACTTCAAAATTAATAATCCTTGGGACCAGCAGGTAGTGTAATGGCTATGTCGCTGGACTTCCACGTTCTCTACTGTGGTTCGACTCCTGGACCTGGTGGCCTAAACTCAAACTGGATGCGTGTGCATGCGTGCCCAAGATCCCGAGAGGAGAATGGAGGAGAAGGGATTGTGGTGTGGCCATCCCCTCTGGGGGGTGATTCCTCACTTTCTGTCTGTCTTTCTGGTGAATACACGCACCCTATAGTAAAAACCTCTTCAAAAAAACCCATTTTTGTTAGAGGGCATGTGTGCTTGCTGGAGAGACAGAAAGAAGGAAAGTGAGAAAGTTTCCTTCCCCCATAGGAAATAATCACACAGCAATCCCTTCTTCTCCAACTCTTCCTCCTTTCAGGATTTTGGGCATGTGTGCACAAATATTTGGCCTGTTTTTCAAGCTGTTAAGTCCAGGACTCGAACCACATTGTTGGTCATGTGGGGTCCAGCAGCCTTCTGGCTGGGTCTTCATGAACTTTCTGAAGAATCTTCATGTAAGTAATTTTCACTTTTTTATCTCAGGAATAGACTTCAAATTTCATTTTAACATCGGATAGAAAGCTTTTCTTTGTTGCTTGATTGTGCATTTTGAGAAGGCAAATCCATTGACACATGGGGAAGGTTAGAACATAAGTCAACAGAAGTGGGACCAGCAGTTACATAATGGCTATGTCGCTGGACTCCCATGTAGCCAACTGTGGTTCACGTCCCGGACCTGATGGCTTAAACTCACGCCAGGCCCGTGTGCGTACATGCCCAAGATCCTGAGAGGAGAATGGAAGAGAAGGGATTGCGGCGTGGCCATCCCCCCTGGGGGGTGATTTCTCGCTTTCTATCTCCCTGTCTCTCTCTCTTTCTGGCGAGCGCACATGCCCTATAGCAAAAACCTCTCCAAAAAAAAGAAAGAAAAAAGTCAACAGAAGTAAAGGAAACATAGCTAACAGATTTAATCACTAATTCACAAGTAGAGATTTCACTTGCATATGTTAGAAAGTTATAAAGACATTACATTTTTTAAATCAGCAAAAATATGTTACACAGACTTTAATGTTCATAATTTAGGAATTATCACATAAATATAACATTTATAAATATTTATATCCTTTATTTGCAAAATTATTCTTCTTAAAACATTTTCAACAAAGTTAAATTTGTCATATGTATTTTAAGGAAAAAAAATACCACCTAATTTAACATGTATTACTAAACTTTAATGTGTGATTATACCAGTGCCACCAAATTAGAAAAGAAAAAAACCCATAACTTTTGCATTAGGATATATAATCATTATAAATAATGACAACATATATCCTATACAGTGATCATATACATGCTCTTGTTCACTTCTCAGTCATTGTCAGAACCATTTGGAGGTAAGAATACCAATGCATCATTGAAAACGTGCCCAAATGGCCTAAGACGGTATACCCCATACATCATCACATGCATCTGATTAGGAGTCAGTCCATTAAAAGTAACAGCCATATCTGAACAACACCCTTCTACTACCTGGTTGGGGTGATTAGTCATTGCCTCTTTAATAAAAAGCCCAACAGATTTGGTATTAAACACATCTTTTCCATCGGCATCTTCTGCATTTTCTGCAAATACTCCAGCATATTTCAGGCAGACTGCTAGCTGCTTATCTTCAGCTATCTTCCAAATCATTCCTCCCTGTTCAGGACACTTTTCAGGGACACTGAGAAGGCTATTAAGTCTTTTCATGGATTCCATGCTTAACACAATTCCTCCTTCCACACTCACATATTCAAGGTCTCCAGATTTTATAGTGTGGCCTAGATAGAAAGGCTGTGATGGATCCTTTTTTAATAAAAAATACTTCAGGTTTTCGATAATAGCAAATGTAGTGGGGTAGGCAAGAAAGAACCAGTTGTACTGATCTTTATACTTATCGAATGCGTATTTATAAGCTTTTCTCATCATTAACCACATGTCCTTTGTTTCCATGTTAATCGACTCAAACACTTTCACATTTTCAGAACTGAAGAACTCTGCTTTGTCACAGTGTTTGGTCCACGTGTCCTTCACAGCTGCCCAAAGACTCACATCTTTGGGTTTCACAAGGATGATACAGTATACCCGAAAGCTCTTACTGAGCTCCACACGTTCATCTTCTGAAATTTTCAAGATATCTTCTTTGTTAGGAGCTTGTAGGTGATGATGCTCATGGTGGTGCATTCTGTTTTCATGACCAATTCTAACATGTCCTAGCATAGTGATCAAAGCACAGAAAATGCTGCCCAGCATCACACCCTTCAAAAATGAGTTGCTTTCAGAAAGCATTTTTCCTATAAAGAAGAAAGAGGATTAGTCTGGCAATTTGATTTGGTATGCCTTATATGTAGTCATGCACTACCTAACAACTTTTTGATTGATAAGGGACCATATACACAACAATGGTCTCAAAGGGTTATAATGAACTAAACCACATAGGCTTAGCGAGTAGCAGTCTACACCATCTAGCTTTGTGTAAGTACACTACATGATGTTCGCTTGACAATGAAACTAATGACACATTTCTTAGAACATATACTCAACATTAAGTAAAGCATGACTGTACTTACAATGTTTCTAATGTTAAAAAAAAGAAAGGGGGACCAGCAGTTAGTGTAATGGCTATGTCGCTGGACTCCCATGTAGTCAACCGCGGTTTGCGTCCTGGATCCGGTGGCTTAAAAAACTCACGCCAGGTGCGTGTGTGTGCGTGCCCAAGATCCCAAGAGGAGAATGGAGGAGAAGGGATTGCGGTGTGGCCATCTCCCCTGGGGGATGATTTCTTGCTTTCTGTCTCTGTCTCTGTCTGGCGAGTGCACGTGCCCTATAGCAAAAAAACCTCTCCAAAAAAAAAAAAAAAAAAGAGAAAGGTTTCCAAACTTGATATCAAGTTAGTGACATATACAGTTGGCCTGTGGATAGAGGGCTCACTGTACTATACCATTTTAATGTAAGCAACTTACATATCTGTGGACTTTGGAATCCATGGGGTGAGGGGGTGGGGGTCTTAGAACCAACCCCCTGAGTATATACCAAGGAGTGACCCATAGCAAGGACTCAGAATCTTTAGCTTCCAATGGTATCTGATTACTGTTTGGTATAAACTGGAACTTTGCAGCAACTCCTCTATGGAGTAGAATCTGCTGTGGGAAGGCTACTTTTGTACTTTATCAATGGAGATTTAATTAACTGAGTACTAATCAAAGTATTAACCCAGAAACCAATGATTCTCTTTAAAGAATTACGCATCAACGCGGTTGCGTTATATTGGGTCATCAGGAAAGTCATGACATTTTTCTACGCAATCTAATTATTATTTAAATACCTCTGCAGATATAAATGGACTTTCACATGGAAACCTTAAATTGAACAGATAAAACCACATATAATTAGCAAATCACCAATGATATCTGTGCTGATATTTCTGCTTTCAACCTAATCTTTTATTGAACTGACAGCTGCTGTCTTTAAGTGTTCTGAATATATCCAAATTAAGTCACTTGAGATTGATACAATATATGTTAATATTTACACTTTTGTTGCTAAGACAAATGGTTTCCAACCACTAAAGTCTATAATGAAAACTAAATTACTGGTATGGGGCCAGATGGTGGCACAGCAGTAAAATGCCATGTTCTCAGAGGCTAACCCCAATGGGACGGTTCCAGGTTCACATCTGGAGATCTTTCTCAGTACACAAGGCATGTGAATGCCTATGATCTGGCTGCAGCTGGGGGTGCCTCTTTTTCTCTGTCTCTCTCGCAAGAAATAAATGTTAAAATAAGTCTGAAAATATTTGGATGAAAAATGAGCCAATATAGGAATATCTGGGGACTGTTAATTAACATTTTTATTTCCTCGAAAGTAACTTTCTTCTTTTGTGAGGAAGTAAAGGGGCAAAATGTTCACTTTTATTTCAAGTAAGAGAGTTTTTAAAAGGCCACTAAATATAACTGCTAAAAAAAATTATATGCTATCAATTTAGGTCAGTAAAAGTACAATTTCCCAATCTCCCCTCCATCTCTACAAAGACTGTTCTACTGAGCTACTTAGATTTTCTGTGTGTCTTAAAGGGGGTCTTAGGCGCTAACTAGTGTCATTTCTCTCATTTTAACAGATAGGGAAATGTAGGTCCATAGAGGCTAAGTAACTGACCCAATGTCACACAGCTAGTCAGTGGCAGAAGTGGACTAGAAATTCGATGTTTTGATATCAGTTTAATGCTTTTTCTATTACAGTATAATAATCTCCATAGTGCTTCACCACATTACTGAGAGTTTCATAAATGAGTTACTGGATAACCTTGTTTTACTACATATGAAAAAGAATAAAACTGTTTGTTCCATCTGTTGACCATAATTGACATCTTCCACCCAACATCATTGTATTGCTACAAGGAAGCTATCCCTATTTTTTAACCTCCCTTAGAGGAAATGGATTTCGATTTCTACCGGAAGGACAGAAGTGTAGAAAAACTTGGTAGATGCAATTCCTGAGTGGGAGGTGGCGGGGTGGGGAATCAAGCAGGACAGTTTTCCTGTGTCACTCACAGAACTTGGTCAATAAACAGAGCTTCAAAAAGGACAAGTGAACTGACAGGAAACAAATTCTGCTTAATAGTAGATTTGTCAGATGCATCCTAAAATTAATTTACAGAGGATTTCAGCTTTTCATATTACACAATTTTCATGATTTCTGGCCAATTCCTATGTGTTCCCTAGCTCAACTATGACATGTGTATGTGTCAGAATTCTCTGTGATGGGACTACTCCTCTTGGCTACAAAATTATTGATCAAAACTCGGGAACCAGCAGTTAGCATAATGGCTATGTCGCTGGACTCCCACGTAGTCGACCGCGGTTCGTGTCCCGGACCCGGTGGCTTAAAACTCACGCCGGCGCGTGTGCGTGCATGCCCAAGATCCCAAGAGAATGGAGGAGAAGGGATTGCGGCGTGACCATCCCCCTTGGGGGGTGATTTCTGTCTCTCTCTGTCTGTCTGGCGAGCGCACGCGCCCTACAGTGAAAATCTCTCCAAAAATAAAAAAATAAAATTATTGATCAAAACTCAAGAAGTCTACCAATCTTTAATAAAATCATTTGCACAAAGTATTCTACAGAGTTTTTTTTTCTCAACAGTGGAGGCAAGTGTATACACACACACACACACACACACACACACGCACAGGATGCACGTGATAGGACATTCCGTGCAGAGGGAAACTTAAAAAAACTGTATGAAAGCACCAATAAGGCATAAACCAGCCAAGTGGTTTATAGAAAGTGAAGGTGGTTGAGGTGCAGAAGGAAAAGGGAGGAGACAAAATGAAGTGGGGGGCAGTCACCTCAAGACCCCATCGAGGGGGTAAGGCAGCTACTCCAGGCGGGCGGCTCCCGGTCTCCGTCTTCCGCACTCACTAGTCCTCCCCCTGCACCTGCCCCGGCATCCCGCGTGGAGCATGCTGGGAGCAGGCTGGGGCCCAGGCCTCCCGAAGAAGAAAGGGAGGCTTCAGCAGTTCCAGGTTGTGCTAGGGGTGGGGACCGGGCCCCTGCACTCACCTGCGTCTAGACCCCCACGAAGGAAGAAAAACACAACCGCACACTGCTTTCCTCTCGTGTTTGCGCGCCACTCGGTTAAGCTTCTGTCCGGGCTGCTCTACATGCCGGCGGTATCCTCTCGTTGGTCTTGCTAAAGGTGGGGAGGGCCAAAGAGCGGACGCCTCGAAGGCGGGGCTAACGGGGCGGGGCACACCAGTGCAGCTC
>NW_006159604.1:2419867-2423572 GCF_000334495.1 Tupaia belangeri chinensis | reverse complement strand
AGAGAGGCGGGCGTGAGTACGATTTGCTGACACCTTCCACTTTTCCACCTTCCCAGCGCGGAAGCTGAGAGAGCTAGGAAGAATCTTGATCCTTGCGGGGCTTGTATCAGCTCTGTCGATGGTTTCTCTAACGTTGCCCTACATCTTTGCAACCTCAGGTCAACAAGAGGGTGCTCCATCCTGTACCCCTGGGCAGAGACCAAAATGCAAGCCACTGAAATAGTCATCAAATTATGAGGGCAAGGATTCGCTATGATTATTGTAATGGGATCTGAAGCCTCCTTGCCTAGAATCTAGTCCTGTCCTTTGATAGCCTGGGAAAGTTACTTCACTTCGCTCTGCCTCAGTTTCCTGCTTTGTAAAGTATACAATCCCTTTGCAAATGATTAAACAGAGAGTAATTTTTAAATGCTGACTCTTGCTACTCACCCCAGCATCTCTAGCACTTAGCATGCAGTAGACAATAGTTATTTGTGGTTTGAGTCCTGGACCCGGAAGCTTAAACTCACAGTGGGCATATTTGTTAGGGAAATAGATGAGAATCTAGAGTCGTAGAGAATAAGGAACTTTTGAAAGGCCCGCACAGCCTTTGACATACATGGGACTAGAATTCAGATCTCTTTAATTACTTTATTTTCTTATTTTTATTTATTTATTTTTTTACATTTAATTACTGTGCCTCTTTACAACATACAAAATGAACTTTCCCAGCATGGAGATACTGCAGTCACATGTCTTAATTACTACTAGTGCAGGACTCTCTTTCCGGTAAATTTGTGATTTGTCTTTTTTTTTGGCAAAGGGGTTTTGCCTAAACAGCACAAATTCTCTAAGAACTTTAAAACGTACTGTCTTTTTTTTTTTTTTAATACATGGGCCGGGAAAAAGCATACTGTCTCTAGTTTTTATTCAAATAACATTAAGTGGTGATTTACTTAGGCCTGAGTTCCTAAAGACACATATATGAATGTTGTCAGTGGCGCAGTTTAAGTAGCCTGGGTCACTGACAGTTTCAGGGAGCACTAAAACACTGTACAAGTATTAAGATTTTAAGTAATTACTTTCCTGATAGCACTACCCTAGATTCTGGGAATATAATGGTGGACAAAATAAGTCTGCTGCCTTCATGCAATGTAGGCAACCAAAGAAGAAAAGGTATTAAGCAATTCAGTACAAATAGTTATGATGGCAGCATGTTGTCTAATGGAACACAAAAATGAATTTTAGAACTGGAAATTTTTTTAAGAGAGATTTTTGCTATAGGGTGCATGTGTTCACTAGAGAGACAGAGACAGAAAGCGAGAAATTACCCCTCAGGGGGATGGCCACGCTGCAATCCCTTCTCCCTTCTCCTCTTGGGACTTTAGGCATGCATGCACACCCACCTGACTTGAGTTTAAATTGCTGGATCCAGGGCTTGAACTGCAGTCGACTGCGTGGGAGTCCAGCAACGTAACCATTATGCCATCTGCTGGTCTCAGTAAAAGAATTTAAGACTGTAGAAGATCTCCATTGTGTTTTGTTCACAAATACATATTGTTTATTGTCACATATTTAAATATGTCTCTCTATATAGGTATATTGTTAAATGAAGCAAATTGCAGAATAACATGTCAAATACTGTTTTGGTGAAAACAAACATTATGTGTGTGCATATATATTTGATCTGTTTCTATGAGCAAGCAGAATTATGGAAGGCTACTCAGCAGGCTGTTAATATTAATCACATCAGGGACCAACTGATGATATAATGCTTACATCGCTGGACTCCCACATAGTCAACTGTGGTTTGAGTCCTGGACCCGGAAGCTTAAACTCACACTGGGCACATGTACATGCAGCATAAAATCCTGAGATAAGAATGGAGGAGAAGGGATTGTGGTGTGGTCATCTCCCCTGGGGAGTGATTTCTCATTTCTATCTGTCTCTCCAGCAAGTGCATGCACCCTTTAGCAAAAATCTCTCTCTAAAAAAGAAATATATATATTGGTCACATCAGGAGGCTGAGGTTGAGGCAAGGGTGGTTAAATTTTATGTGTTTGTATTGCATTGTTTTACTGCTTATAACAAGCATTTATTACTTTTGAATTTGAAGAACAGCAAATAAAAGGATCATTACAACCAGAGCGGCCAGCCCTCAGTGGTGCAGCAGCAACACAATTCTCACTGATGCCAAAGCCATATGGTAAAGGCCTTGGCATTTGTTTGTTACCTGAAACCTCCTTATACATGCCAGGCACATGCTTGTACCTGTGATCCTGGCTGCTGAGGTTGAGGGTAGACTTTGATGTAAAGATCCTGTTGTGGGTGACTGTCTCTCTCTCTGAAGAAATAAATAAGTAAATAAACTTTATTTTATTTTTTATTGCTAGAGGGCACATGCACTTGCCAGAGAAAGACGGCATGGGGGGTCACCCCAAAATGAGGTTTTCTCATGTGGCAATCCCTTTTCCATTTCTCCATCCTGTTGGGATTTTGGGCACGTACATATGCCTGGCATGTTTTTTAAGTTGCTGGAGCAGGATTTGAATTGTGTGGTTGGCCGTGTGGTATCTGGCTTTCTTAACCACTAGACTATGGGCCTCGCCCAAAATAAACTTCTTTAAAGAATTAAAAATAAAGTTAAAGGGACAAGAAGAAAACCATGAAAAAAATACCAATAAAAATAACTTTGAGATCCAGCCATGGTGGAGTAAGTGGCAGGGCCTCACTGCATGAAGGTAGGGGCACATAGGAGGCCTGGGTTTGGTTCCCAGACTAAGCTAAAAAGGCTAGAGGCAGTGGTATCCACCTGTGGTCCTAGGATGCTGGGGCAGAGGATCATGACATGGAGAGACCCTGTCAAAAATAGCTATCTCTTTCTCTCCCTCCATCTCTCTCGCATTAAAAACGAACACACTTTTTTTTTTTTTTTTTGGAGAGGGTATTCTTGCTATAGGTGCATGTGCTCGCCAGGAAGACAGAGAGAGACAGAGCAATAGAAAGGGGTGCTTTCTCCCTCTTCCTCCTCCTTCACTGTCCCTGTCCCTTGGGCAAATTAAAAAAGAAAGAGGCCCAGCCAACTGGAGTGGTGGTTAGGGTGACTGGATCCCACATGGATGACTACACAATTTCTAGTCTCAGACACATTGGCTTGAAAAAAACACCAGGAGTGTTTGTGTGCATGGCCAAAGGCTCAGGAGAATGGAGGAGGTGGAATTGTGGCATGGCCATCCTCCCCGGAGGGTGATTTCTCACTTTCTCTCTGTCTCTCTGGTGAGTACACACACTGTATAGCAAAAATTCCTCTCTAAAAAATGCTTCTTTGATATAAAGAGTAATTCTCTGAGATGATGGATATTTTAATTAGCTTGATTATGGTAATAATTTCATAATGTACACATATATTAAATCATTACATGGGATATCTTACATATATATAATTTTTGTTGAACATCTCAATAAAGCTGGGAAAAATTATTCTTCCAGTACAGGAAAGTATAAAAAACCTGGAAGTAGAGAGAGACGATGCTTTGAAATAGAATCAGCAATAGGATTCTCAATACCAAAAGACATGAGAGAGAATATCAAAAGTTAATGAGAGATTGTCTAAGAACTCAGTCCTCTACTTAAAACAGAGCTTAAGGGGCTGGCAGGTAGCGTGGTGGTTAAAGGTGCTGGATTCCCACATGGCCAACTGTGGTTCAAGTCCTGGACCTGGCTGCT
>NW_006159604.1:2410337-2419836 GCF_000334495.1 Tupaia belangeri chinensis | reverse complement strand
TTGCTTTCTCTCTCTCTCTCTCTCTCTCTCTCTCTCTCTCTGTCCCTCTCTGGTCAAGATGAAATAAACCAATGAATAAATAAATAAAGTTGAATAAAATAATTCTTTTAAAAAAATAAAATAGAGCTTAAATACATTCGTCATTTGAAATGAAGACAATGATATGCTTGACTTCTAGTTAGGACACTGCACTTTAAAAATAACATTACATATTGTAGCCTTAATTTCAAAAGTACACACAATTGGGGCCGGTAGGTGGCATGGTGGTTAAGGCTCTGGACTCTCACATGGCTGACTGTGGTTCTAGTCCCAGACCTGTGGGCTTGAGAATCACGCTGGACATGTGTGTGTGTGTGTGCATGCCCAAAATCCCAGGAGGAGAATGAAGAAGAGACTGTGGCATTGCCAGACTCCCTGGGGCTGATTTCTTACTTTCCCTCTCTCTGTCTTTGTCTCTGGCAAGTGCACATGCCCTGTGACAAGAACCTAAAAATAATTTTAAAAGTACATGCAAGGGAACAGCAGTGAGCATAATGGCTATGTCGCTGGACTCCCACGTAGTCGACGGCGGTTCGAGTCCTGGACCCAGTGGCTTAAACTCATGCCGGGCGTGTGTGCGTCCATGCCCAAGATCCTGAGAGGAGAACAGACGAGAAGGGATTGCAGCGTGGCCATCCCCCCTGGGGGGTGATTTCTCGCTTTCTGTCTCTCTGTCTCTGTCTGTCTGTCTGGCGAGCACACACGCCCTCTAGCAAAAACCTCTCAAAAAAAAAAAAGTACATGCAATTAGTATCTATTAAAATGAAGAATGTTCATGCTCTAACCCAGCAAACTCAGTTCTAATCATCTCTCCCACAGAAATTAAAGCACCAAAATGTAAAGCCAAATGCATTACTGTTCATAATAGCAAAAGTGAGAAATATCCTTTAATAAAAGAATGATTGAAAAAGTATGGCACACATATATAATTGAATATTAAGCATGAAATAAACAGAGAGCTGATTTCACTAACCTACAGTAAACGTTTTCTTCAACACACTGTTCTGCACCTTGTGTGGCAGAGTTGCACTTTAATTTGGTCACCTCCATGTACACAGCAGGTAAAGCAAGATAGCCTTCAGAATTGACACTGGCAAGTGTGGGATGGGTGAGATGTTCAGAAGAAAATGATTAACAGACTTAAGAATGTATGTAAACAGGGCCAGCAGGTGGCATGGTGGTTAGGGCACTGGACTCCCACAAGGCCAACTGTGGTTTGAGTCCCAGACCTGGCAGCTTGCTCTCTTGCTTTCCTTTTTTCTTTCTCTCTGGCCAAATTAATAATAATAATAATAAATTAAATAAGCAACTTATTTTAATAAAAGAATGTAAACAAGTGAAGGTTATAGAATACACTACTGCAGGGGCTGGCAGCTGTCTTGGTGGTTAAGGGCGATGGACTCCCTCATGGCCGACTGTGGTTCTAGTTCTGGACCTGGTGGCTTAAAATAATTAAAAAAAAGAGAATAGACTACTGCAGCAGGGTAAAAATGGTCACTAACAATTCAGTATGTATTTCCAGAGAAAACAAACTAGAACGATTGTTGAATGTACACAGCAATGCTGAATAAGACGAGTATGTCCATATGCTTGACTTGATGACACACTATATACATGCTTTGAAAAATCATACTGTGGGTCCAGCAGGTGGTATACCACTTCAGGTGTTGGACTCCCATGTTGCCAACCACAGTTTGAGTTCTGGATCCAGTGGCTTGAAACATACTCTAGGCATGCATGAGTGTGTACCCAAAATCTTAAGAGGAGAATAGAGAAGAGACTGTGGTGTATGGTTTCTGACTTTCTGTCTCTCTCCAGCAAGAGCGTACACCCTATAGCAAATATCTCTAAAAAAAAAAAAAAAGGACCAGCAGATGGCATAGCAGTTATGTTGTTGGTCTCCCATATGGTCAACTGCAATTGGAGTCCTGGACCCAATGACTTGAAACTCATGCCAGGTGTGTGTGTGTGAGTGCTCAAGATTCCGGGAGGGGAATGGGGACAAACCATACTGTACCCCACAAAGATGCAGAACAATTATATGTCAACCAGAAATCACAGTGTTTTAAAAAAATGAAAAATAGGGGATAGCAGGTGGCATAGTGGTTAAGGTGCTAGACTCCCATATGGCTAAGTGTAGTTTGAGTCCCAGACCTGGAAGCTTGAAACTCATGCCAAGTACATGTGCTTGAGTGCTCAAAATCCCAAGAGGAGTATGGAGGAGAAGGAATTGTGGCATGGCCATCCCCCATCAGGGTGATTTCTCATTTTCTCTTTCTCTGTCTCTCTCTGTCTCTCAAGTGAGCATGAGCACCGTATAGCAAAGATCTCTCTCAAAAATAAATAAATTAAATTAAAAATATGGAACCAGCAGGTGGTATGGTATTTAAGGCACTGTACTTCCATATAATTAACTGCAGTTCAAGTCCCAGAATTAAAAATATGGAACCAGCAGGTGGTATGGTATTTAAGGCACTGTACTTCCATATAATTAACTGCAGTTCAAGTCCCAGACCTGGAGACTTAAAAAGGACACTGGGCATGTGTGTGTGTGCCCCAAATCCCAAGAGGAGAATGGAGGAGAAGAAATTACAGCTTGGCCATGCCCCCGGGGGATGATTTCTCACTTTCCCTCTGTCTCTCTCTTTCTGGTGAATACACACACCCTATGGCAAAAACGTAAATAAATAAATAAATAAATAAATAAAAAGCTAGTTAAAACTCAAAACAAACAAAAAATAAAAAAAACAACTTACACACATTTTCAGTAAGGCACTTCTGCCAAGTGCATACATTATTTAGCATAAAAGGCCATTAATTTTTAGTAACTGGCAATTCTCTTGCATGTGAGCACTCAAATCTGTCCAAAGACCTTTGGGAAATTAACCTGGCTTTCTACATCATCCATAGAAATAATAAATATTCAAGAATATCTAAGGTGGCTTGTTTTCTGCCCATCTGTTTAGAAGGTTAAAAATGTCTTCAGTGATTACTTAAATAAAGCATCTATAATATATGTACTTCTTCTGCCCAGAGTTTCTCACCTGTTCATCTTTAATAAGCACATTCCCGTATCTGAGCAATTCTTTATCATTTCCATGTGAGTAGTGTCGTTTCTAAATGAAGCTCACTTTTATGTTCAGGCATATTTGTGCTTGCAAACTCATTTAAAAATATGTTTCTATCTGATGACTATCTATTTGAATGCCATGAGCATTCTTTTTAAAAATAAATACATCCCGGACCAGCAGTTAGCATAATGGCTATATTGCTGGACTGCCATGTAGTCGACTGCTGTTCGAGTCCCGGACCTGGTGGCTTAAACTCACACTGGTGCGTGTGTGTGTGCGCCCAAGATCCTGAGAGGAGAATGGAGGAGAAGGGATTGAGGAGTAGCCATCCCTCCTGGGGGGGGGGTGAGTTCTCACTTTCTGTCTCTCTGTCTCTCTCTGTCTGTCTGGTGAGCGCACGTGCCCCTATAGCAGCATATAGTGTACTGAATTTTATCTGGCAACTTTAACCTTAATCTAAAGGCTTTGTTTGATTCAGCTTTATTTTTAATTTTTTTTAAATAAAAGTGCTTCATAGGTAGTGATTTGTGCTTCTCCTGGGAGCCCCAAAAAGTCTTATTGTCTCTTAGTGATAATCGCTGGTTTTAACGCTTAGACTGGTGATTTATTAGGGTTGCAATGGATCTTTTTATAATATTCCAAGACATTTTTTAAAAAGAATTATTTAATTCCATCTATTATTATTGTTATTAATTTGACCAGAGAGAGAGAGAGAGAGAAAGGGAAAGGTAGAAAGCAAGCTACCAGGTCTGGGACTCAAACTGCAGTCGGCCTTGTGGGAATCTAGCACCTTTCACCACTATGCCACCTGCTGGCCCCCCAAGGCATCTTTTTTAGAGGTTTCCGCTATAGGGCATGTGTGCTCACCAGAGAGACAGAAAGCAAGAACCCCCCCTTTCCCCAGGGGAATGGCCACTCCGCAATCCCTTCTTCATTCTCCTCTCGGAATTTTGGGCACACATTCAGATGCTCCTGGGAGTGATTTATAAGCCGCTGTGCCTAGGACGTAACCATTACGCCATCTGCTGGTCCCCCAAGACATTTTTTTAAGAAGGGTTTTTTTTGTTTGTTTGTTCTTTGTACTGTTAATGTGGGTTACTTTTCGTTATTATTTATTTATTTGAATTTTTGGCCATAGGGTGTGTGCACTTGCTGGACACACACACACAGAGGGAGGGAGGGAGGGAAGGAGAGAGAGAGAGAGAGAAATCACCTCCTTGAGGGTATGGTCACACCACAACTCAGAATTTGGGGCATGTACCTGGTGTGTTTTTCAGGCTGCTGGGTCGGGACTTAGACGGTGGAGTCCACCACATGGGATCCAGAGCTCCAATTATTACACCACCTGCTGGCCTCCCAAGGCATATTTTTAAGAGGAAGTTTAGTGTAGTGATTAAGAGCTCAGACTCAGGGTTAGGAAAGAATTGATTTTGAGATCTAGTTCTGCCACTTTGTAGCTGTGTGACCTTTAGTTTACTTCTCTAAATCTTAAGCTTCCTCCTCTGAAACGAGTCTAGTAATAGTACCTATCTCATGAGGTTTTTCTGAGGACTAAATGAGTTAAGGTATCAGTGCCCGGTACACAGTAGATGCTCAGTAAAAGCTAGCTATTATAATCTAATTCTCGAAGAATAGTGACCTTTTAAATTCAGGAATTCCCATGCTTGCTTCGGCACCATACATTCTAAAACACAGAGAAGACTAGTTTGGCCCCCGCACAAGGATGACATCTAAATTCATGAAGCAGTTCATATTTTGGGGCAGGGCAGTGCCTGCAGGGTGGTGGCACACTGCCGGGGCAAACTACAAGTATGTACAGGCCTCCATGGCCCTAGTTGACTGCCTGAGCTCCAGGCTGTACAGAGCTATTTTGTTGCTTGCTCAAGAAGACTGTGGAGGGAGGAGGCTTGTTAGCAAGAACCCTGGGCTCTGGTCTTCATGTCTGTCTGCTTCCGGTGGGCAGAAAGTAGCTGGTATTGATGACCCCAAACAGGCCCCATAGAACATTTGTAAGATTGGAAAGAAATAAACAGAGTGAAGCTCTTGGGTATTAGAGCACGTGATTTTTCTCAATGATCGAGCTGTGGGCAGAGCAGGAATTTGTTTTCCAGCATCATGTACATAAGAATCTGGATTAGTGGGCCAGCAGATGACATAGCAGTTACATTGCTGGACTCCCACATGGCCAACCATGGTTCGGGTTCCAGACTCCGTGGTTTGAAAATCACGCCAAGTGTGTGTGTGTGCATGTGTCCAAGATCCCAGGAGGAGAATGGAGGACAAGGGATTGTGGCATGGCCATCATCCCCAGGGAGTGATTTCTCACTTTCCCTCTCACCATCTCTATCTCTCTCCAGTGAGCACATGCTCCCTAGGGCAAAAACCTCTACCAAAAAAAAAATCTGTTAGAAGAAGATACAATTGAACCAACGCTAAACTCTAAAATCAATCAATCAATTTAGGATGTTTCAATATTGAGAACTTTTAAATCCTTCTTTCAAGTTATTTGTCATGTTATTCATAAAAATATTTGTTCAGTGCTTTACAATCAACATAGGCCTCCATCGCATATGTTCTCATGTGTTCCCCACCACTGCTTTTTAACCAGAAGGACTGGTTTTATCCAATTTTTACATTTGAAGACTCTTGAGCTTAATTAAGGAACTTGCTCAACCTTAAACCCATTGAAGGTAACACAACAGGGCAGAGACTAAATCCTAGCCTAAGGCTCTTTTGGTGGAAAACAAGTCCTCTCTCCATGAAGTGCTTTCACTTCTTAGTTTCAGTTACAACTCTCTTTTGTTTTTGTCTTCAACTTCTTTCTCAAACTACTCTCTCCTCATCCTTGGTGTCTCTCTCCTTCACAGAATGTACTTGTCCCCAGAGTTCTATTTTTGGACTATTTTTTATTTCTATATTCTCAGCATATGATATCTGCAAAACAGTTTCATCTATTCAAATAGCTTCAGCCATTCCCTCTGGGAAGATGATTTCCTAATTTATACTTCTTTAAAAAATATTTATTAAACTTTATTATTATTATTTTTAAATTTGCTATAGGACATGTGCACTCATGAGAGGGAGAGAGAGAAACAGAGAAACAGAGAGAGAGAGGGAGAAAGCAAGCTGCCAGTCTGAGACTCAAACCATAGCTAGCCATGTGGGAGTCCAGTGCCCCAATCACTATGCGACCTGCTGGCCGGCCTAATTTACACTTCTGACCTCTTCTTCCTTGAGTTTTAGACCCAAAATTTCAGTTGCCTGGTTGACATCTTCCTATGGTGATTTGAGGTAGAATCTATCATTTGTTGGGTCTACTTTTTTGGATCCTTATTTCAACCAATCAACTATAAACAAGGAAAGAATTGAGATTTAAATTCTTACTATAGGTATTTGATGGCATTAAATGCCTAGTGTCAACTTTTTAAAGATGAGATCATTTTAAATGGTTATGCTATAAGTATTTTTTTTGTGTGTTGTTTTTTTGGAGAGGTTTTTACTATAGGGTGCGTGTGCTCACCAGACAGACAGAGACAGAGAGATAGATAGCGAGAAATCACCCCCCAGAGGGGATGGCCATGCCACAATCCCTTCTCCTCCATTCTCCTCTTGGGATCTTGGGCACGCATGCACACGTGCCCAGCGTGAGTTTAAGCCACTGGGTCCAGGACTCGAACCGCGTTCGACTACATGGGAGTCCAGCGACATAGCCATTACACTAACTGCTGGCCCTGCTATGAGTATTTTTAAGAAAGACATACTGAAGTGTTTGTGGATGATATCACATGATGTCTGGGATTTACTTCAAAAATCATCCTGTTCAGGGAGGGGAGGAATAGGTCAGAGTGTTGATGAAATGAGATTGGCCATGAAATGATAATTATTGAGCTAGGGAATGGGTATAAGGGGCTTACTATCCTACTCTCACTTTTCTCTGTGCTTGAAAAATTACATTAATAAAAACAAATTAAAGGACAAAAATACTGGCTCATTAGAAAATTCATGACACATTTTTCTATGCAAAAATGTGTCATAACTTTTCTGAGGACCCAATAGGTTCAAAACTAAGTTGACTGACCTTGTTTACATCGTTTCTGGGTGATTATTTTCCCATTAATGTTCCTTTATTTCCCGTCACTTACTTTGAAAATGCAAAGCTCTCTCAGTTTCTCAGTTTCCTCCTTCTGCCTGACCTCTGCACTCAATCAGTTGCTAAGTCTGGTGAAGACTGCCTTCTCAGTGAGGCCTGCATTCATTCTTTCATTTCCATTCACACTGCCACCACCCTATTAAGTCTTTCATTGCTTCTTGTCTGAACAAGTGTGATGGCATATAACTATTCCCTCCCCTGCATTTCCAGTCCCTCCTCACTTAGTGTATGTAAAGTATCTAAGTGCTTGGTATTTAGTTTCTCTACCTTTCTCCTGAACCATGAACCATATCCTCACTGCTTCCCTGCTTAACCCTCTGATGACATCTTCTCCTTTCCCTGGAAGACACTGTCTCCATTTTCTTTCTATATTGCTTTCCTCCATCTCCCTCTTCGATTTTCCGGCTGCCTCCACTGCAGCCTAACTTCACTGCTTTGTGAAGGAAGCATGTGTATTTGAATTAAGACTATTTCTCAGGCCACCTGGCAGTGTGGTTGGAGCAGCTAGATCCTATGTGGCTGATTGTGCAGTTTGAGTCCCAGACCAGACAGCTTGAAAAAAATGGTGGACATGTGTGCATTTGTGCTCAAAATCCCAAAAAGAGACATTGAGAAGGGATGTGGCATGACCATGCCTCTGGGGAAAGCTTTCTGACTCTCTCTGGTAAGCACATGCATCCTATAGCAAATTAAAAAAAAAAAGAAAGAAAAAAGAAAAAGACCGATTTCTCAGTTCCAAAGTTAGAAGAGCAGAATTTGTCCTAGCTTTGGATGAGTGGGTCTTTATATATAGACTAAATAGACATTGAGGCAGGAGAAAGCTAGTAAATGGGAGCAAGTAAGGGGGCTAGAGCATCTGCCTATGCGGTTAGATAGAAAAATCTATCAGGGCAGAACATTTCCTGCTCAAGGTAATGTAGGCAGGAGATTAGTAGGGGGTGTCTGGGTGATTAAGCAACATTGAACATAGCCAATGAGAAATCAGTGCGCCTAGCCACGTTGGATAGAGTCAGTGAAATGAGAACCATCAGTGGACCCACCAATGGTCAACTGACCTGACGTAGATTTTAAAAAATTATAAACCTTGTAGAATGCAAGTGTGGGGGCCTTTGAGCCACTCTCTGTCTGCTCAGGCCTGCTCCTGCCTCTCAGCAGTGTACTTTCGCTTTCACTGATAAACTACTTTTTCCTTTCACTATTGGTGTGCTTCGTTCAGTTCTTTGTTCAAAACACCAAGAACCTGGATATCATCACAGAAGCCATCCTGCAACGATTCTATAGTAGGTGTGAGTAAAAGGGACCAAGTTTGAAAGCTGTCTCTTGTGCTCCCACCTTGTTCCTCTGGCCCAAAGGAATTGGCTTCCAGACTTGGGGAGGGTTGGATGAATGCTGATGTGGTAGACGGAGGTATGTACACATTATCCCAACAAGCTTCCTGAGGAGATACTGCTTGCCTGATCTGGACAGAGGGGAAACAGCAAGAAGTGCCACCATAGAGTCTCAGAGGGGCAGCATCTTAAGTATGAATTGGGTGAAGGAATTCTAGCCTGGGGATCTCTCAGCTACATACCTATGAATCCTTGCTTTCTATAACCTGTCTGGATGCAGTTCTGTTTGTTATGGAGAGCAGCCAGGCATTTAGGGGCTGGGGTGATTCACCACAAAGAAAGATCTTACCCTTTTGTCACCCCCCCCTTTTTTTCTTTATTCATGATAGAGTTTGTGCACATGTATGAGACAGAGAGAGAGAGAAAGAGAGAGATGAGCACCCTTTACAGGATCTGAATACACCACAATCCCCTTGCTCTTGTGAGCATGTCCTGTGTATTTCCACTTGATCGGGTGGGGAATTCAAACCATGGTTGCCATATGGGATCTGGCCTCTCTTTCTCTCTCTCTCTCTCTCTTTTTTTTTTTTTTAGAGAGATTTTTTGCTATAGGCCACATGCACTTACCAGAGAGACACAGAAATAGACAGAAAGCAAGAAATCACCCTCCAGGGGGAATGGCCATGCCACCATCCCTTCTCCTCCATTCTCTTCTCAGGATCTTAGGCACACACATACACATGCCTGGTATGATTTTTAAGTTGCCAGATCTGGGACTTGAACCATGGTCGACTGCATGGGAGTCCAACAACATAACCATTATGACATCTGCTGCCCCCCCCTTTTTTTTTTTAGAGCTTTTCACTGTAGGGCGCGTGCGCTCACCAGACAGACAGAGAGAGACATAGAGA
>NW_006159604.1:2402853-2410261 GCF_000334495.1 Tupaia belangeri chinensis | reverse complement strand
ACGCACACGCACCCGGCGTGAGTTTTAAGACACCGGGTCCGGGACACGAACCGCGGTCGACTACGTGGGAGTCCAGCTACATAACCATTACGCTAACTGCTGGTTCCCCCCCCCCTTTTTTTAAGATTATTTTTTCCCATAGGGTGCAGGTGCTTGCCAGGGAGAAAGAGAGAGACAGTAAGAGGGAAAGTGAGCAATCACCCCTTCACAAGGGTGGCCATGCTGCAATTTTTTTTTTTTTTGTGCTTGCACACATGCACACCCAGCATGATTTTTCAAGCTGCCAAATCAGGAACTCGAATTGTGGTCTACCATATAGGAGTCCAGTGCTATTACCACTATGCCATCTGCTGGTCCTAGGACCTGTTGTTCTTTCTTAAGTAGTGCATTTTTAAAAATTATTTATTTTATTTTATTTATTCATTCATTTATTTTAATTTGATGAGAGAGAGAGAGCGAGCTGCCAGGTCTGGGACTCCAATCATGGTTGGCCACGTGGGAGTGTCCAGCACCTTAACCACCATGGCACCTGCTGGTCCCCTTAAGCAGTGCATTAACACTGCAGCATGAATCTAGCCCTAAGAAATGTGTTATCCTTTAAAAAGAAAATGTTTTGGTCAGTCATGTTTGGCTTTTTTTTTTTTTTTTTTTTTTGCCGTAGGGTTCATGAGCTCCCTGGAGAGAGGCAGAGAGAAATGGACAGAGAGAAAGTGAGAATTTACCCCTCAGTGGGGATGGCCACACTGCATTCTTTTCTCCTCCTTTCTCTTCTTAGAATTTTGGGCATGCACACATATGCACCTGGTATGTTTTTTAAACTGTGGGGACCAGGTCTGAACGCACAGAGTCAGCCATGTAAGATCCAGTACCTTAACCACCAGGCCACCTGCTGGCCCCCGTTTACCCATTTAAAGCAATACTGTTTGCAAAAGTCAACCTGCAAAAGGAAAGCTGAAACAAAGTAAGTAAAGCAAAATAATTTATTTAGGCTGAGGTTAGGATTATCACCGGGGAGCCACAAAATCCAAGTTGTCCTGAAGAGTGTGTACCAAAGTCTTACAGATGTCAGGATGATTTTAAAGGTAGAAGTCATAAATGGGAGGGGAAAATAGCAAGAGCTCTTGTACAACAGTGATTGGCTAAATGATATGATAAGGGGAACAGGATGACTTCATGATTACCTGGAGTCACTTTGAATCTTATGGAAAGTGTGGAGACAGAGAGTCTGGGAGGTAAAGGAGGAATGTAGTTGGGCAATAAGAATATTCATAAAACAAAAAGTTTGATGAATGTAAATAGTGTCATTTTCCCTTTTTGATGTTTTTTAGAGGATTTTGCTATAGGGCACGTGCGCTCGCCAGACAGAGAGAGACAGAGAGACAGAAAGCAAGAAATCACCCCCCAGGGGGCATGGCCATGCCGCAATCCCTTCTCCTCCATTCTCCTCTCAGGATCTTGGGCATGCATGCACACGCGCCCAGTGTGAGTTTAAGCCACCGGGTCCAAGACTTGAACCGCGGTTGACTACATGGGAGTCCAGCGACATAGCCACTACGCCGACTGCTGGTCCCAATATCTTAAACTATCTCAAACTCACATTCCTAAGAAAGCTAAAAGATGTGCTAGGTTTTCTTTCTTTATAGCGCTGACTCAGACTGGAATCTCCTTTTTTTAGGAAAAACTGGTCTGTCTGGAAATCTCTCATCTTTCTTAAAATTTCAGTTCGATATGACATTTTAGAATGTGTGACTTCATCTTGGTCTGGTCTGTTAGGACCTAGAATAGGAGCTTAGTCCATAACAATGGCTTTCTATCATTTTCCTTTAACATGATTGAATCTAACTGCTGTATTTTTAAAAGAGGTTTTTGGCTTAGGCAAAACGCATGCACTTGCCAAATAGAGAGAGAGAGAGGAAAGAGGGAGAGAGACAGAGACAGAGACAGAGACAGTGAGAAGGAAAGTGAGAAATCACCCCACAGGGTGATAGCTGTGCCACAGTCACTTCTCCTCCATCCCCGAGGATCTTGGGCATGCAGGCCCATGCGCCTGGTGTGGTTTTAAAGCCACCAGGTCCAGGACTCAAACCGTGGTCAGCCATGTGGGAGTCCAGTGATGTAACTGTTATGCCATCTGCTGGTCTCCCAAACTGCTGTATTAAAGTCAAGCTACATCTCCCTTTTTCATATTTAAGGTACAGAGGCATCAACTAATTTGGGGAGCTATTTGGTGAGAAAGAAAGTCTCATTACAAAGTGCCATTTGTTTGCAGACTTGGCTCTGAAAAGGAATTGTCCTGGGGACCATAACCCATCTCCTGTACAGGTACCCAGTGTTCCCGACTCTACGCTTAGGTAGGAAGAACACAGCTTTGAGTCAGACGTGAGATTCAATTCCTTCCTTCAACTCTCACAGGCTGGATGTCGTGAACCACTGGCCTTCTGAGGTTTGAGCTACTGACTTCTTCAGTGTCCTCACATGTAAAATAGAAATTAGATTATACCTCAGGTTGTTGAGCATATTAAAGGAGACGTAGAACTATTGCTTCCCTTTCCATTTTTTGTAACTACATCTTCCTTCATCATATCCCTTCCGAGCATTCCTCTTCTTGCTTAACACCCACTTTCACACGCAGAGACCTAGCCATGCTTTGGTTCTTTGAAGTAAAGGTCTGACAAGGAAGTTTTGTTCTAATGTCCTCATTTGCTCACTCCTTCAGGAAGTAGAGAATTGAAATGGGATTGCCCTGGAATAAACAGGTCAGAAAACGATTCTGCCTCTTCTGCGGTATGCTAAGTAAATCTGTTCTCAAACTCTTCCTGTCGTACATTTACATTGTTGAAAGGATTAGATCAGTTAGCCGGGACAGATGACGATTGTGGCTCAAGGGTGGGGAGGAGAAGGAGTGGAAAGCAGGTTGGTTAGGAATGGGAAATCTGGCAATCAGGATGCTTTTAGATTCTAGCTCGGTAACTGCTACAGAGGCGAAGCTTTGTTTCAAGTGACTATGAATTTGGCTGTATTCCTAGTAAAAGCCTAATGCTCAAAATTTCCTCTAAATTAATATACAAAATTAACAAGTGATGATTAATGGCCCACCTGCAGTAGCGTGTGCTGTACACTGCTGCATAGCAGCTAGTAGCTGAGGCCACATGCGAGGTCTATGTTCAATTCCAGGTCCACTCAAAAAAAAAGAAAAGAAAAGAAAAGAAAAGAAAAGAAAAGAAAAGAAAAGAAAAGAAAAGAAAAGAAAGAAAGAAAGAAAGAAAGAAGAAAAGAGCTTGACACAGTGGCACACACCTGTAGTCCCAGCTACTCAGTAGACTAAAGCAGGAGGATCTCTATACAGTTGAGATTCTGTCTGAAAAACACCACACACACACACACACACACACACACACAGTAATGATTAACATCAGCAGAATGTAATTGCTGAAGCTGAGTAATAGAAACCTGGAACATCACTGAACTTTTATATGTGTTTAAAAGCTTTTGTATGTGTTTGAAAACATCCACAGGTACCAGCAGATGGCTTAATCGTTACGTTGCTGGACTCTCACATAGTGGACCACAGTTCAAGTTCTGGACCCAGTGGCTTAAAGCTCACGCTGGGCGTGTGTGCATGCATGCCCAAGATCCCAAGAAGAGAATGGGGGAGAAGGGATTGTGGTGTGGCCATCTCCCAGGGGGTGATTTCTCGCTTTCTGTCTCTCTGACTGTTTGGTGAGCGTACACACCCTATAGCAAAAAAAAGAAAGAAAGGGAAAAAGAAGGAAAGAAAGAGAGAGACAAAGAAAGAAGACAGTAGTTGAGATGGCTGGATCCCACATGACCAGCAGTGTGGTTCGAGTCTCAGACCTGGTGGCTTGAAGAACCTGCTGAGCAGGTGTGCATGTGTTCCCAGACTCCCGAGAAGAGAATGGAGGAGAGGGCCATCCTCCGGTGTGGCAGGGGCAGGGGTTGACTGCTCACTCCCCCATCCCCATCTCTCCCCAGTCAGTGCCTGTGCCCTATACCAAAACTAAAGAAAAGAAAAGAAACAGGAAACAAAGATCATGCTTAGACATTTCAGAAATGTGGTTTCTTAGGGGTTACAATAGGGTAGGGCTAATTATATTGTTTTGTTTTTGATTCTGTTTTAGTTTGCTATAGAGTGTGTGTGCTTGCTGGAGAGAGACAGAAAGCAACAGAGATTGAGAAAGAGAAAGTGAGAAATCATCTCCTCTGGAGAAGCTGACCATGCCACAATCCTTTCTCCTCCATTTCTCCTCTTGAGATTTTGGACATACACTTGTGCATGCATCATGTGTTTTTCAGAATGCGGGTCTCGAACCGGAATGGCACAGTCGGCTAGTCGGCTATGTGGGATCCAGCTGCCTTAAGCTCCACACCACCTGCTGGCCTGGGGCTATTTAAAAATAAATAAATAAATCTTTACAGAAAATATGAGGAGGAAAGGCAAAGTTAAATCTCCAAAATGACTAACATTAAACTCTTCCTGACAGTGAAACACTTAATTGCTGGGGAAAAGTTTTCAATTAGCAATAATCACGCCTCGGATAAACCTCATTGGCTATGATACTGCCACTGCGCAAAGCTATTGCTGGGGGTAAACCATACGGAAATCTCATGGTCGTGGGTACCTATGAAGATTGGCTCTAGTTCATGAAGACCTTGTGTGGCAAGGCCTAAAGTACGAAGGCTCATTACTAAATGCTTGAAGACAATTTACATATATAAATTTATACATACTAGTAGATAACTAGGACTGATTGTGAAGCCCAGGGAAAGAATTTGTTTTCCTTTTCCTGCAGAAGGATTGGCCATTTGGATGGTTTGGGCAGCTACCTTAACATGGACGCTCATAGTCCACACCGTGTGGCTGGGAGAGAGTGAAGTTAAATTCTAGTGGAAAAGAAAAAAGTCTGCCCCCAGGAGTTTTCTTTCTACTTCCAGGGAAAGGGTTAAAAAAAAAAAAAAAGAGTCAAAAGCCTCTTTGTTGGGATGTTTGTCATTTCTACTTGAAAGAAGGAAAATGGGAGTATCAAGTTCCCACAGGAGCGTTGCTTGCAGAACTTCGCATTCCAGGGTGAGGGCTGAAGAGGCAAGGTACATTCCAGACAGGACCAGCTGCGTAATTTTCAGGACTCAGTGCAGAAGGAAATGTGGGGCCCCTTTCAAATCAGTGACAGGAGGGCATTTGATCAAACAGAGGCTCTTCTAAGAATGGGGCTCTGTGGGGCTGCACCGAACCTACTCCTGGGCAGCAAGAGTAGTGATAGCAAAGATTCCAAAGCTACCACAGGACAGTGTAAAGTAGAAAATCAAGATTACCTACAATTGCAACATTTAGAATAAAACTATTCTTATTGTTTTGTTAAATATCCCACAGTTTTTAAAAATATACATGTACAGCCATGGACACATATTCATATTTTTATGTTATGGAAATTGTTTCTTGTACATTCTCTTCTCTGGCCTGTTTTTTTTTTTTAGAGAAATTTTTGCTATAAAGTGCACACATTCACCAGATAGACAGAGACAGAGAGACAGAAAGTGAGAAATAACACCCCCCCCAGGGGGGATGGCCACACTGCAATCCCTCCTCAATTCTTCTCTCAGGATTTTGACATGCACACGCGCCAGGTATGAGTTTTAAGCTGCTGGATCCAGAACTCAGACCATTGTTGACTATGTGGGAGTCCAGTGATGTAACTATTGTGGCCTTTTTTTTTTTTGGAGAGGTTTTTATTATAGGACATGTACGTTCACCAGAGAGACAGAGAGATAGAAAGCAAGAAATCACCCCCCAGGGGGGATGGCCACACCAAAATCCCTTCTCCTCCATTCTTGAGATCTTGGGCATGCACACACACGTGCCTGGCGTGAGTTTAAGCCACTGGGTCCGGGACTTGAACCGCGGTCAACTACATGGGGGTCCAGCGATGTAGCCACTATGCCATCTGCTGGTTCCGCATCTGTGGCCTTTTTAAAAAGTTACATATTGAGAGAGAGACAATGTGAGAGAGCACCCCCAGGAGGGATGGCCATGAAGCAATCCTTTGTCCTCCAGTTTCCTCTCAGGAAGTCAAGCATACATGCACATATACCCAGCATTTTTTTTGGGGTGTGGGGTGGGGAGAGGTTTTTGCTCTAGGGCATGTGCGTGCTCCAGAAAGACAAAGAGACAGACAGAAAGTGAGAAATCACCTGCCAGGGGTGATGGCCAAGCTGCAATCCCTTCTCCTCCATTCTCCTCTTGGGATCTTAGACACGCATGCACACGTGCCTGGTGTGAATTTAAGCCACCGGGTCTGGGACTCGAACCGCGGTCGACTACAGCGGAGTCCATTGACAGCCATTGCACTAACTGCTGGTTCCATGTTTTACAAGCTGCTGTGTCAAGGACTCATACTTCACAGTTGGTCATGTGGCATCCAGCTGCTTTTACCACCACATTACTAGCTGGCCCCTGAACTTTCCATGTTGGTAAATATAAATAATTTAATTCTTATTATATATTTTTCTATGTTCCATTTAATCCTAATCCTATTGCCTGAGGGGTCTTGCATGTTTCATTATTAATGATGCACACTGAATGTCAATAAATGAGGATCAAATAAATCAATCATAGTAAAGCACTTCACAAAGTGCTTGGCAAATTGCAAGCTCTTTATGAATGTTAGTGTTATTTTTATATTGCTAAATTGCATTGTGTAAAGATTAAACAAATTTACATTCCCAGAGTAGCCCCATGGCCTAAGGGTTAGGGAGTCAGATCCTATATGATGGACCACAGTTTGAGTCCCAGCCCTGGTGGCTTGAAAAACACACTGGGGGGACCAGCAGTTAGCGTAATGGCTATGTCGCTGGACTCCCATGTAGTCGACTGCAGTTCTCATCCCGGACCTAGTGGCGTAAACTCACGCCAGGCATGTGTGCGTGCGTGCCCAAGATCCCGAGAAAAGAACGGAGGAGAAGGGATTGTGGCATGGCCATCCCCCCTGGGGGTGATTTCTCGCTTTCTATCTCTCTGTCCCTGTCTTTCTGGAGAGCGCACGTGCCCTATAGCAAAAACCTCTCAATTAAAACAAAAACACACACTGGGCATGTGTACATGTGCCCCAGATCTCAACACGATGGAGAAATGGAGAAGGGATTGCAGCGTGACCATGCCCTATTGAGAGGTATTTTCTCCCTCTCTCTTTCTGTCCCTCTGTTCGCTTTTTTTTTTTGGTACTTTCTGGCAAATAAAATAAAATACAATAAATAGAATATTTACATTCTCAACAGTGAAGTGAGAGGGCTTGGTTTCCCTAAATCCTTGCCAATCCTTTTCATTTTTCTTTTTTAGAGAGGTTTTTGCTATAGGGCACCTGCACTTGCCAGAAAGACAGAGAGACATAGAGAC
>NW_006159604.1:2392427-2402280 GCF_000334495.1 Tupaia belangeri chinensis | reverse complement strand
TTTTTCGACAAGGCCAACCAACGACCTGGTGATTAAAGCAGCTAGATCCCACATGGTCGACTGTACAGTTCGAGTTCTGGCTCCAATGGCTTGAAAAACATGCTGGGTGTGTATTTCTGTGCATGACCAAAATCTTGAGAGGAGAATGGGGGAGAAAGATTTATGGTGTGGCTATCCCTCATGGGGATGCTTTCTCACTTTCCTCCTCTCTCTGTCTCTCTCCTAGAGGATGCACATCTCCACTAGCAAATTAAAAATAAAAGAAGTCTCTTGCCACAGAATAGATCCAGAGTTTGATAGAGATGAAGCCTTTCCAGCTCCACCGGGCTTGATTTGAGGCATTATCCTTTTGGGGTGTGCTTTATCCACATTCAATCAATGGAGGTCACGACAGTAGAATACTTTGAATGTGTATGTGAAGGGACTACATTTATTAATTTTGAATCTAGAAGTGAAGACAAAGACAATTAAAATTGTGTTGCCTGGAACCAGCAATTGGTGTAATGGCGATGTAGCTGGACTCCCATGTAGTTGACCGTGGTTTGAGTCCCGGACCCGGTGGCTTAGAACTCACGCCAGGTGCCATGTGCATGTGTGCCCAAGATCCCGAGAGGAGAATGGAGGAGAAGGGATTGCGGCGTGGCCATCCCCCCCTGGGGGGTGATTTCTCGCTTTCTGTCTCTCTGGCGAGCGCAGTGCACGTGCACTATAGCAAAAACCTCTTTCTTAAAAAAGAAAAAATGGTGTTGCCTAATGTCTCCCAACCCAGAAGACACTTTCACCTTTATTTACTGTCTGCTTTTCTTTGCTTTTTAAGGAGAGTTCTGTCTTTATCAGGGTTGTTCTTTTGTGAAGCTGAATTGGAGAATAGAGAAAATTGAACTTGGAAAGAGCTTTTCAAATTATTCTTTGTTGTTGGGCTGTTTTCTTATATGAAATTCCATGCAGAGACTTGGCCACGTGGGAGTCTGGTTTTTATTTGTGTCACACAGAGAAGTACAGTCATTATTTTCACCAGGGGAAGGGAAGAGGAATGCAGTATTTTCTGAGTTAGGCCTTGTACTAGGCACTTTCATTTCAACTGCTTTATTTAATCCAATCAACCAACCTCTATGAAAGGTAGATTTTCTTTTGACACTAAAGAAGCCTAACCCCTAGGGCCTCTGCCTTGCATGGACCCTTTTCAAGTCCCTGGGAAGGGCCCTACGAGTTCACTTTACTATAGAGTTCTGTAAAATTTGTGAAACTAAGTTGTAAATGCAATTAGTTTAGCCTGCTGTCTCTTTCTATTTTTCCTTCCCCTCCAGCATGCTTCCCCTCAGGTCAAGTAGTGTTGGAGGGGGAACAGGCATCTGGGGGGTTCCGACTGGAGAGAAATTGAGTCGTAGATACATTTATTTGTGGTGAGTGGGATATACGTATTCATGTGGCTTGCTGTCACCTCTGTATATAATTATGTTATTAGTGGTTGCACCAGTGTAGGAATGACTTGTGGGAACACTTCTAAAGTAGTCAATTCAAAGTGTATTTAAGATTTGTCACTACAGAAACAACTGGACATATCCTAAAATCTTTTTTTTTTGAGAGGTTTTTGCTATAGGGTGTGTGCACTCTCCAGACAGAGAGAGACAGAGAGACAGAAAGCCAGAAATCACCCCCCAGGGGGGATGGCCACACCACATTCCCTTCTCCTCCATTCTCCTCTTGGGATCTTGAGCATGCACGCACATGCGCCTGGCGTGAGTTTAACCTCACAATTGCCTGGCTCATCCTCACAATTGCCACCAAGGGCCGATAGATACTGCATCGATTCTGAAGCAACCATACGCTTCCTTCCTTGCTGTTGTCAATTCTACATTTGGCAGTGCTAGTCCCTCTTCCTACTACTCAGTCCATGTCAAATTCGGTTGTGAGTACCTAGGCTCCCAGAGTTCCATTTCCTCAAGAAAGTAGATGCTGTTTCCAGATCATAGATCTAGGTCCTGTCATTTCTCACCTCAATTCTCAGCTAGGAGGAGAACAAAGGACCTTCAGGGCACAGGCATTCCACATTCCAATATGAGATTCTTACCTGCCCCCTCAAGAGGGCGGGCAGAGGCTGAAATATGCCCTGTGAGGGTCTATGGAAAAGTGTGAAGTAGGGCTAGCCTTCTCGATTAGTGCTTGTTTGACTCCAAGTCAGTTCAGGGGAAGTATTTTGCAGGTGTCTTCTCAATTCCAGAGACTGAGCCTGCATGAAGGGGTCTTCAGAAAGTTCCCAGAAAATGTGTATTATGAAAATGTTAACATGGATTAATTTTTTTTTTTGCTACCAAAATAAACTCATATTTTAATTTCATTTTTCTACAGACTTGGGAGGCCCCTCGTACTTTCTTTACTCCTTCTTCCCCACTCCCCTTACTTAGCTAGTAGTCAACTTTATGGCATAAAAGAGATGCCTTTTCCTCAAACAATTGACACACACCTATGCTCCCTGGCTCCCAGAGCACCAAGTACCTGAGGACGTGGTCTGTAATCATCTACTTTTGTGCTACAAACTTGAATTTTTTTTTTTTGGAGAGGTTTTCGCTATAGGGTATGTATGCTCGCCAGACAGACAGAGAGAGACAGAGAGACAGAATGCGAGAAATCACCCCCCAGGGGAGATGGTCACGCTGCAATCCCTTCTCCTCCATTCTCCTCTCGGGATCTTGGGCATGCACGCACATGCGCCCGGCGTGAGTTTTAAGCCATCGGGTCCGGGACATGAACCGTGGTCAACTACGTGGCAGTCCAGCGACACAGCCATTACGCTAACTGCTGGTTCGCCAAACTTGAATTTTTGAATTGGATTCCAAATCTCAGAAGATAACCGATTCTAATGAACAAAACTTGATGGTGATCTTCTCCTGTGTCTTTGTAATGCAATATAACTCCCAAGTCACCCCAACTGGCATCAATTAAAAAATATTATTTTTAGAGATTTTTGCATTAGGGCACATGCCCTCCCGAGAGAGAGAGAGAGAGAGAGAGAGAGAGGTACAGACTCGAACCATGGTCAGCCATGAGGGTGTTGAACAACCTAACCACTATACTATCTGCTGACTGTGGCATCAATTTTTAAAAGGCCTTGGAAGTAGTAGACAGCACATGCTAGAACAGAATCCTGAGCTAAGCAGCTTGACAGTCTCTAAAAGGTTCACGTAAGACAAAGGGCACATTAGAGAAATATGTCCACGTGAAAACTCATTTGATAAGGAATTTCAGCATGGCCACCACCCCCCACCCGAAGGGAGGATGCCTTCTCACTTTCCCTCTCTGTCTCTCTCTGCTGAGCATACATGCTCTGTAACAAATTAAAACAACAACAACAACACATCATTTATCTTTGGGCCTCACCACCCTTAGAGATTTTAACATTTCAAAATACTTACTCTGCTAGACCCTGTGCCCTACCCTAGGTATAGAGGCAATTTAGTCATGGTCCCTGCCTCCACATAGTTCACACTGGAGGGGCAGCAACAGAAATAAAACATGATGATTCAACAAGAGAACTATTTTTTTAATGAATTAATTTATTTCTTCCATGGGCAAGAGAGAGAGAGGGAGACAGTGAATTATGCCATGATTCACTATCAGCTCCAGCCAAACCTGGATCATGGGCACTCATGGGCCCAGAATATGCAGGGAAGTCTTTGGACATGAGCCCAGAACCTTTCCATGTGGGTCACTCTCACAGAATGCTGCTGCCACTATTGCCATTCCCCCATGTTCTTTTCTTAATCTGGCTTGTTTCCATAAAACTGTGCTAGTATGGGTAAGGCAAACATGGATTTGCCCAGCAAGTCCTGGTATATAAGAGGAGTTTTTCTTGGATTGCCGGGCAACATCAATTGAGGATTGAAAAAGACATAGTTGAGGGGCCAACATGTGGAGTGGTGGTTTAAGTGCTGGCATTCCCACATGACCGACCATGGTTCGAGTCTCGGACCTGGTGACTTGCTTTCTCACTTTTCATCTCTGCCTTTCTCTGTCAGAACTCATGTGAAAAATAAGTAAGTAAGTAAGTAACTAAGTAAGTAAATAAATAAATAAATAAATAAATTCTTTTAAAAAATTTAAAAAAATAGTCGGGACCAGCAGATGGTATAGGGGCTGCATTGCTGGACATCCATATAGCTGAACATGGTTCAAATCCTGGACCCGTGGCTTGAAACTTACACCAGGCACATGTGTGTGCATGCCCAAAATTCCGAGAGGAGAATGGAGAAGGAACTGTGGTGTGGCCATCCCCCCTGGGGGGTGATTTTTCACTTTCTGCTTCTCTATCTCTCTCTGTCTCTCTGGTGAGCACACGCGCCCTATAGCAAAAATCTCTAACAAAAAAAAATTAGTAAGTTGTATACAAGTCTATAGAAATTTTATTTGTGATAGCCAAAAACTGGAAATAGCCCAGATGTCCTTCAATGAAAAAATAAACAACTGTGGTCCACCCATATAATGGAATACTATACAGCAATAAAAAGAATGAATTATTAATACATGTGACAAACTGGATGAATTTTCAACTATACTGAGTAAGATAAGTCAATCCCCAAAGGTAACATACTGTGTGATTCTATTTATATAACATTCTTCTTTTTTATTTTTGTTTTTATTTTTTGAAGAGCTTTTGCTATAGGGCATGTGTGCTCGCCAGACAGACAGAGAGACATAGAGACAGAAAGCGAGAAATCACCCCCCAGGGGGATGGCCACGCTGCAATCCCTTCTCCTCCATTCTCCTCTCGGGATCTTGGGCACGCACGCACACAGGCCTGGCGTGAGTTTTAAGCCACCGGGTCTGGGACACGAACCACGGTCGACTACGTGGGAGTCCAGCGACATAGCCATTACACCAACTGCTGGTCCCACCCCACATTTTTTATATCATACATAATGTTCCAATACATATCATTGTACATACCGATTTGTATATATTTCAGGTTACTTCCTTTGTAGACATTCTTGGGAGCACAATGACTGGATCAAGGATTATGTAAATCTTCAAAGCGTTTACTATATTTGGCTAGATTACCTGCTAGAAAGTTTGTATTAATGACCTTATCTTTTGTTGCTAATGTTAGCAGCAAGCCTGGATAGACACACTGTGGTGATTCTTGTGTTCCTTAATACTTTGTTACAGGATTTAGCACAATATTGGCTACACAGTAGCCCCTCAGAAATATCTGTTGGCTTAATATAGCATTCATAATGTATTCTTTTAGACTCCTCTCTGAGACTGGCAGGGAACAAAATAAACAAGATTTTATGTGTTTTTGTTTGTTTGTTTGCTTGTTTGCTTTTTAAGATGCACACACATGCACCCTGCATGTTTTAAGCTGCTGGGTATGGGACTTGAACCATGGTTAACTATGTGGTAGTCCAGTGATATAACCATTATGCCATTGCTGGTCCCGATATTGATGTGCTTTAATGAATTATATCACTGACATCTAGTGAAGAGTAAGCTTTTGAGGGGGTGGGACAGGTATATACATATTTTTCTTCTTTTTTTTTTTTTAGAAGTTGTTGCTATAGGGCACGTGCACTCTCCAGAAAGACAGAGAGAGACAGAGAGATAGAAAGTGAGAAATCACCCCCCAGAGGGGATGGCCACGCCGCAATCCCTTCTCCTCCATTCTCCTCTCGGGATCTTGGGCACGCACGTACGCACATGTGCTTGGCATGAGTTTAAGCCACCGAGTCTGGGACTCAAACCACGGTCGACTACATGGGATTCCAGCGACATAGCCATTGTGCCATCTGCTGTTCCCTCATTTCTTTTATACATTCAGTCACTAAACATCATTTAGGTGTGTGTGCTTGCTATAGAAAGAGAGATAGATCAACAGAAAGTGAGAAATCCCCCCCCCCCCCGCCCCAGGGCGATGGCAATGCCGTAAGCCCTTCTTCTCATTCTGCTCTTGGGATCTTGGGCACATGTGCCCAGCATATTTCAAGCCATTGGGCCCAGGACTTGAATGGTGGGCAACTATGTGGGAGTCCAGCGACATAACCATTACACCATCTGCTGGTCATAGGGACAAATATATTTTGATGAAAGGAAGGACTTGGGAAAAGTCTGGAGGCCCTGCAGGGAAGCAGAAACCACCCGAGGTTTCTGGGAATAGACTTTGGAGGTCTAAAAGGAGGAGAGAGAAGGGACTTGTGAAGTTCACCCATTCCACTAGTTTGCGGTGGAGGCAGGGCCTGGGGCATCAGGGCAGTTGTTGGGGAGATGAGAAAGAGGAAGGAAAGCTCTTTCTCACTCCCGCCTCCAGCTATCCCATTCCTTTAAGCACTTGGGATGTTAGTTGCCCTGCCAGCCATTGTGTGAAGACAGCTAGAGCTAAGACTACTCTCAGCAGCAGCGTGAGCTGCAGTTATACTGAATTGCGCTTTCAATTTCTATTTGGTGGGAGGAGAGGTACAGGCTTTATCTGTCTCTCTAAGTTTTCTCTTTTGTGCCTGGTGATTACCAGTTAAGTGAGACCGCTGGCCAGAGAGCTCTGGGCTGGCCCTCATGCTTGCTCCTTCCATTCTACCTGAAATACAAATAAGGTGGGTGACCACACTCCCTCCTCTCAAGGCTCTCTGGGAGGAGCCCACCATGCTGTCACAAAAGACAAAGCCAGCTCTATTTAATCACTGGATGTGATTAAATAATAAAATTATGTGAGCACTCAAGAAATTATGTCAGACTCTTCCTGAGTGACTTTATGTCATCTCATTTAATCTTCATAACCAACCTAGAAGATGGATCATTGTTACCCTCATTTTACAGCTGAGGAAACTTACCGGAATGACCCTGCTAGCTTGGAATTGCGTTTGAAACCCTCTTTGATTCCAAACACCCGTCCTAACTCATGGCCTGATTCGAAGCACAAAGGGCAACCTGCCCCTCCTGAACCCTTTGCTCACAGTGCATGATTCAGTTCCTTGGATAGTGATAGGCTTTCCCTTTTCCCAAATCTGTTTTTAACATGTACCTATCTAAAAGAGCAGCAACTATGGTCAAATAGCATATCAGATAACGTTTGAAGGGAAGAAAATGGGCTGTTAGCCAAGTCCCTCCAAACAAAGGATGTGGGTAATGAATTCAGTTTCCTTAAAGTAATCTAGGAGAATCAGGAACGCCAAGGTCCAAAGAAGACTAGATTAGATCAGGTATCAAATTTCTACCGATATCCTCAGGGCTTTGCTGCCTTTTAGAGAGCCAGTGCTTTGGGGACCTACTCTGTTTTTGCATTCCAGGTGACTTCCTAAAACACAAGGTAAAGGCCCTTAGCTGCAACCTGCTGGAGCCTTTTAGCTTCCTAGAAATTTCCTTTTATACCCTTTTATATCTCAAGATTAAAGGATGACTCAGTCACAATCCTATATCAAGAGGAAGGGTTTTTCCCCTAATAGGGCTGAGATAGCATGCTGCTCACAGGCTCTCCAACATTTGTTCAGATCAGTAAAAACTGTGTCAGATGGAATAATATTATCGAGTGTATATTATATTCCATGTACCGTACTAAACACCTTCCATACCCTTTTATATCTCAAGATTAAAGGATGACTCAGTCACAATCCTATATCAAGAGGAAGGGTTTTTCCCCTAATAGGGCTGAGATAGCATGCTGCTCACAGGCTCTCCAACATTTGTTCAGATCAGTAAAAACTGTGTCAGATGGAATAATATTATCGAGTGTATATTATATTCCATGTACCGTACTAAACACCTTCCATGGATGATCTCATTAATTTCTCACATATCTGAGAACCCTGCCCCAGAGAGGATAACTTGTTCAAAATCACAGTGTTAGTAGAAACACCAGGATTTAGGGCTGGTCTGACTTTGGAGTCTCTGCTTATAACAATGCCTGCTTGGTGGTAGCTATAATTAGATAAAAATAATTGATCTCGAGATAGATACAGGGACTCCAAAAAAAGGTGGTAGAGTATTTACTGTCCAACAACGTTGGCCAACCACTTTGCTTAGAGCTGTTTCCTTTAGGGATTCTTATTAATGAAACAGCATATTTATTATTATTATTACTGTTCTTTTTATTTGTAACAACAGCAGATATCTCCAACGTCCAATCAACAAGTATTCATTGGGACCAGCATTGGTGTAATGGCTGTGTCGCTGGACTCCCATGTAGTCGACCGCAGTTCAAGTCCCAGACCTGGGGGCTTAAACTCACGCCGGGCGCGTGTGCTTGTGTGCCCAAGATCCCAAGAAGAGAATGGAGGAAAAGGGATTGTGGTATGGCCATCCCCCCTGGGGGGGTGATTTCTCGCTTTCTGTCTCTCTGTCTCTCTGGTGAGTGCACACGCCCTATAGCAAAAACCTCTCTAAACAAACAAACAAGCAAACAAAAAACAAATATTCATTGAGGGCTTCCTGTGTGTCAAGCATTGGGTAAAGCTCTAGGGATACAAAAGTAAGTAAAAACATACATGTTCCTTGCTTTCTTCTTTTCTTTCTTTCTTTTTTTTAGAGAGATTTTTGGCTATAAGACAGTTGTGCTTGCCAGAGAGAGAAAGAGAATGCAGAAAGCAAGAAACCACCCCTGTCCCAGAGGATAGCCTTGCTGCAATCACTTCTCCATTTCCTCTCAGGATTTGGGACAAGCACCCACATGCTCCCCGCATGAGTTTCAAGCTGCCAGGTTCGAGACTCAACTGGGATCGACTATGTGGGAGTCCAGTGACATAACTGCTACTCCATCTGCTGGTCCCATTCCTTGCTTTCTTGGTGCTTACAGTTTGGTGGAAAAATATACATTAAATAATCACACCAATGGCTGTGTGATTATAGGGACATACCTGATTAAAAGTGGTCTCTGGGGGGAAAATAATGAAAGAACTCCAAATAGGAGCCAGCCCTGTAGCACAGAGGTAAGGTGCTATGTAGACAAAGCTGGATCCTACATGGCTGACCAGCATTTGAGTCCTAGCTGTGGTGGCTTGAAAAATACGCAAAGTATGTGTACACATGGCCAGGACTCTGAAGGGATGGAGAATTGGAGGAAAAAAGATTGTGGCCTGATCAGGCCCTGCTGGGGGATTTCTCTCTCTCTCTTACCCGGCTCCCCTGAAAAAGAGAGGTTAAGATGAATGGGAATGAACTAGGTGAGTAGAGGTGAAGGAAACAGAATTAGCATCATTTTCTCCTTCCTTTCTCTCTCCCTCCGGCCCTTCTTCCCTCCTACCCTTTCTTCCTCCCACCCTTCATTAGATCTGAAAGGACTATTAGAGGCCATCTTGTCCGACCTCCATATTTTACAAATGAGGAAACTGAAGCAAGACCAGTTGAATTGCCTGCCTGAGGGCTGTAGTTAGTGGCAGCCTTAATAAGCTTAGCTTTGGCAGTGGGCACAATTCTAGCAAAATCAATGGAGATCTAATTTATTTCAATCTCATTTACCCAACATTTGTTGGTTATAATCAGGTTAGTCGCATCGCTCATTTTTACCTCAGTGTTATGGTCCACATTCGTTCCTTTGTCTGGAGTTTTTTCTTTCTCTATTTTATTCATCCTTCAAGCCTCAGCTTAGTCCTCATCTCCTCCACACAGACTCTTCCAGCTCATTGTAAACTCAAACAGTAGCCTGCCCACTCATGTGGCCTATGTGTAATCACATATTACCATGTATTTTCCTTTAAACGTTCTCAGATGTGCCTTCTGAACAGGCTCCCCTCACCAAGCTCATCGAGGGCAAGAAGAATGGGACGTATATACCTCTTTATTTAAAAGAATGACTTTATTTAACTTTATTTATTCATTCACTTATTTTAATTTGATCAGAGAATGACAGAGCGAGAGAGAAAGAGAGAGAGGG
>NW_006159604.1:2389195-2392396 GCF_000334495.1 Tupaia belangeri chinensis | reverse complement strand
GCAAGCCACCAGGTTCAGGACTTGAACCGTGGTCAGCCATGTGGGAGTCTAGCGTCCTTAACCAACACACCACCTGCCAGCTCCATATATACCTCTTTTGTGCTCATTTTGACATAGTAAACACTCAAAGAATAATTCTCAAATGAATGAGGGAATCACTGACATAAGCAAGAAAAAAATGAAATGGTAAACTCTGCCATCTTGTGGTCATTGGTCTTTAGTGTTGCCATTTTCATTGTTTTTTTTTTTTTTTTTAATTTTTTAGTTCGAAATTAGAAAAGTGACACATGGTAAGAAACTAGTGATGATAGTGAAATACGGAAGGGTTTTTTTTCCCCCTCCTTTGCTCAATGTGCCAACAGCATGGTTGATGATGTATTTTATAAGAGAAAACAGAGATGAAAGGAAACCAAAAATCGAAACAAACTATGTACCTAAGGGCTGAATATAGACCTAGGGAATATTGATTAGATTTCCTCACATTCAATCCTTGTTTGCAAAGAGTCGAGAGAAACTGTCCCAACATGTTCAACAGTCCAGAGCTCCGATCGGGTGATCAGCCTATTTATTTAAGGGATCTACTCACAGACTTTTATAACAGTCAACTGAAAAAGAGAATCATTGCTTTTGAGTTAATGGTTCTACGATCCAATCTTAGTTTTGCTGTGCAACCTTGATCACACAACCTCTCTTGTCCCAGTTTTCTTATCAATTAATTTACTGCCCAACTGACTAGGGCTGTTGTGACATCTATGAGACTGCAGGTATGAAGATTAGTTTTTTTTTTTTTTAAGAGATTTTTGCTATCGGGGATGTGCACTTGCCAGAGACAGAGACAGAGAGACAGAAAGTGAGAAATCACCCGCAAGGGGGATGGCCATGCCACAATCCCTTCTCCTCTATTCTCCTCTCAGGATGGTGGGCATGCATACACATGCACCTGGCATGAGTTTTAAGCCACTGGGTCCAGGACTGGGAGTCCTGTGGGATGTCCTGTTGGTTGTATGGGAGTCCAGCACTGTCATCACTACACCATCTGCTGGCCCCCTATTAAGAAGTTTTGAAAATGTGATATACGTGCTTAACATTTTCATTTGTACAATACCTATGTAGTTATAAAGTACCTTCATGTCCATTAATTTTAGTCTCACAGTAACCCTAAGAGGTTGCAATTTGCAGATGAAGCTAAGAGATCCCTATTCTGGTTAACACACATACATTGAATCTACTGCATGTCAGACAGACTGATAGGTGTTTATACATGTTAGAGAAGTTAGTAGTCCAAGATTACCAGACTAGTAAATGGAAGAATCTGTACTCCAGCTCAGATCATCTGACATCAGAGCTCAGTGCTCAAATTCACTTTTAGTCAGTCTAATTGCATTTGATTATTCTCTTTTGTTTATGGAATGAAACATTTGTTTCCTGATAAAGGTATTTAAGGTCTCCAGAGCAGGTGCACCAGGGCCAGCCCTGTAGTGCAGTGGTTATATGTGGTGTATCAGGAGGTGATCCCACATGGCCATCTGTGGTTTGAATCCTGTCTCTCGTTACTTGGAAAACACACTGGGTTCATGTGTGTGTGCTCCAAATCTTGACAGGATGGAGAAATAGAGGACAAGGGATTGTGACATGACCATGCCCCATTGCGGGATGCTTTCTCCCTTTCTCTCTCTCTCTGTTTCATGAGTACACACACTCTCTGGTAATTAAAAAAATAAAAATAAATAAAAAGAGCAGGTGCACCAGAAAGTATTTGGTGTGTACTTACTTGACATTGGCCTACAAGACTGTCCTCCTCCTCCTCCTCTTCTTCTTCTTTTTTTTTTTTTTTTTAAGAGAGGGATTTTTGCTGTAGGGTGTGTGTGCTTGTCAGAGACACAGAAAGAGAGAGAAAGTGAGAAATTACCATCCAGTGCAGGGGTGGTCATGCTGCAATCCCTTCTCCATTCTCCTCTCGGGATTTTGGGCATGCATGTACATGCACATACACGTGTACTGCATGTTTCAAGCATCCGAGTTTGGGACTCGAACCACGGTCAGTCATATGGAAGTTCAGCACCTTAACCACTATGCCACCTGCTGGCCCTGACTTTACTCTTCTTAACGCAGTGATTTTCAGACATGGTTGCATATTATCATGACACAGGGAGTTAGAAAAAAGTACTCATGCTCTGGCTTCACCACAGAGTAATTAAACCAGAGCCTCTGAGGGTGAAGCCATCTTGGTGGCATGGCGATTAAGGGAGCTGGACTCCCACATAGTTGACTGTGGTTCGAGTCCTGGACCTGGCAGCTTGCTTTCTCACTGTCTCTCTCTTTCTCTCTCTTTCACTCTGACCCTCTCTGGTCAAAATTAAAATAAATAAATTGGGACCATCTGGTGGCACAGTGGTTAAGGTACTGGACTCCCACATGGCCAACCATAGTTTGAGTTCCAGACCTGGCAGCTTGCTTTCTCACTTCCCCTTTCTTTCTTTCTCTGTTTCACTCTGGTCAAATAAAAAAATAATAATAACAAATAAAATAAAAAGTTATTTTTAAAAATAAGTAAGTTGAGTAAAATAATTCTTTCAAAAAATTTGCTACAGGATATGTGCACTTGCTAGAGAGAACCAGTGTGTGTGTGCATGTGCTGGGGGAGAAATCACCCCCAGGGGGGATGACTATGCTACAGTCCCTTCTCCTCCATTCTCCTCTTGGGATTTTGGGCACATGTGCACATACACCTGGTGTCATTTTCGAGCTGCTGGGTCAAGGACTCAAATCACAGAGGTGGCCATTTGGGGACCCAGCTGTCTTAACCACCACATCACCTGCTGACTCTCCTTTTTATTTTCTTTTTAAAAGCTAATTCCAATGAATATTAATTGTTGAAATCCACAATGCTGTAATAGAAATTTCAGTGACCCAATCTTTTTTTAAGCCAACTTTCTCAGAGACTGCTAAGCATCAAGATTAGTCAATGAGGAAGAAGAACATTTAGTAAAGAAACATCTTGGAAATGTCCATTTTTGGTGGGCTAGCCAGTGATGTACTGGCTAAGGTGGCTGGACCCCACATGGCCAACGGTGTGGTTCAACTGGCAGACCTGGCAGCTTGAACAACACAGCAGGCATGTATTGCATGGGTACCCAAAATCCTGAGAGAAGAACAGAAGAGAAGGGTTTGTAGCACAGCCATCCCCACTGCGGAAGTGCT
>NW_006159604.1:2387033-2388344 GCF_000334495.1 Tupaia belangeri chinensis | reverse complement strand
AAGAAGTAGATGGATTTATTGGGTCTTTATTTTGCATTGAAAAACGCATCATGACTTTTCTGATGACCCAATAGTTTATCAACGAACTATGGCCTTTTATTTGGGAAATGCTATACTGGAGAAAGGTAAGTACCCAAGCTTTTTGTTTTTAGAGACATTTTTTTGCTGTAGGGTTCATGTGCTCACTGGAGAGACAGAGAGACAGAAAGCGAGAAATCACCCCCCGGGGGGATGGCCACACCACAATCCCTTCTCTTCCATTCTCCTCTTGGGATCTTGGGTACACATGCCTGGTGTGAGTTTTAAGTTGGTGGGACTCAAACTACAGTTGACTATGTGGAGTCTAGTGATGTAATCATCACACAATATGCTCGCCCCAGTACTCAAGCTTTTAAAAACTGTCAGACTGACTGGCATTGGGGTAGAGGGGGTGGATACAAAAGGCCTTTCCTTCAAGATTGGGGTGAAGTACTCTTTAGGTGCAATTTATACTCCAGAAACTCTCCCTGAGATCAGACGCAGCTGCTGCTAACCAAGAACCAGTTCTTGCCTATTTTTTTTCTGTGGCCTTAACCACTTGTCTTTCTGCTGAACGCACTTCCCCACAAAAATCATTTGCACAGGGAACCAGTAGTTAGCGTAATGGCTATGTCACTGGACTCCCACGTAGTCGACCGCGGTTCGCGTTCCGGACCCGGTGGCTTAAAACTCACACCGGGCGCGTGTGCGTGCGTGCCCAAGATCCCGAGAGGAGAATGGAGGAGAAGGGATTGTGGCGTGACCATCCCCCCCTGGGGGGTTATTTCTCACTTTCTGTCTCTCTGTCTCTCTCTGTCTGTCTGGCGAGCGCATGCACCCTATAGTGAAAACCTCTCAAAAAAAAAATCATTTGCACAGAATCCTTGTCTACTTTTAGTAAATCCAACCTAAGCAAAACTGTCTATTACTGAGCCAATGACTGTAATACTAGGGGAGGGAATGGTATCAGTGTTGGCTCATTTATCCTGACATAGGGGCTCTTCTAACGCACAGTTCAGGCTGAAGGACTCCTGATCATATTTTTTTTTCCCAGAATGCAACTTTCTTAGAATGGCACAATCGTCCTTCCCTCTCTTGCAGGTCTTAGACCTGCATTATGATCTAAAAAAACTTTCCCTGCCTTTCTTTTTTTTTCCAATTTATTTATTTGCATTTGTTCACTGTACATCATTACAACATACAAAATGAGATTTTCCATCCAGAGTACACTGTATATTGTCTCAATCAAGCACATCAACAAACATGTTATTGTCAGCAAATAATTTTCCATTT
>NW_006159604.1:2386447-2386756 GCF_000334495.1 Tupaia belangeri chinensis | reverse complement strand
AATGCGATCTCCCATCCAGTACACACTGCATAGTGACTCAATCATGCACATTACAAAAAATTTTCCATTTCTAGTTCCTAGAAATATTTCCACCCCTCTTTCTGACCCTCTGTCCCTTCCCACCCTCTTCTCATACCACCTCCGGTGACCACAATTGTCCTTCATTCCCATCCCACTCACATTGCATTGGTCACACAATTTCCTACATAATCTAACTACCTTCAATGGTGAGTTCACTCATTACTACTAAGAAAACCAGTTTTAACTTAAATCAAAGAAATGCCAAGGAACTTTGCTTAAAGCCAGGAA
>NW_006159604.1:2384191-2384966 GCF_000334495.1 Tupaia belangeri chinensis | reverse complement strand
GGGGGGGCTCCCTACCACTAGCTCATTTGTTGGAGGCTGAATTATCAGTAGAAAATCTTCATTCCCTGAAAAATCTAGTTTGCTGGGGCAATGTGAAACCTTCTTCTGAAGGCCTGGCTTCTTCTGTCTGGGTGGGAGGAGCAGAGCAATAATTAACAAGATGAAAGGTGGAGCTGAGAGCCAGAGAAACACTGTGCCTTTTAAAAAAGAATAAAAAGGCAAAATTACAGAAAAAAAGGAAGACAGAAGCAGGGAGAGACAGGAACCAATACACAGAGACAGAGACAGAAAGCCAGGGTGCATGGGGGGACTCCCTATCACTAGCTCATTTGTTGGAGGCTGAATTATCAGTAGAAAATCTTCATTCCCTGAAAAATCTACTTTGTTGGAGCCATGTGGAACCTTCTTGTGAAGGCCCGGCTTCTTCTGCTGCTAGCTCGTTTGTTGGAGGCTGAATTATCGGTAGAAAATCTTTATTCCCTGAAAAATCTAGTTCGTTGGAGCCATGTGGAACCTTCTTGTCTTCCCTGCCTTTCTTGTTCCTCCCCACTTTCTCCTTGAGAGACATTTCTTCAAATATTGGGTCATTGGAAAAGTCATGATGTATTTTTCTATGCAAAAATGTAGCATGAGTTTTCCAATGACCTAGTAAGCTTTTTTGTTTTTAGTTTCAATTTTTTAAAAAGAATTATTTATTTTTAATTTACTATTATTATTAAACTTGAGGGGAGAGAGAGAGAGAGAGAGAGAGAGAGAGAGAGAGAGAGAGAGAGAG
>NW_006159604.1:2364549-2384113 GCF_000334495.1 Tupaia belangeri chinensis | reverse complement strand
CTTTTTGTAATAAATTTCGAATTTTTTTTTTTTTTTTTTTTTGGACTGCCGTGTAAAGCAAAAGATATGACATGGACCAGGAAAATGGCAATGAAAGTAGTGAGAAGTGGTTGGACTTTACATATATTTTGAAGTCAGCAGTGTTTGCCTATGGATTATGTATAGGGAGTGAGAGAATGGGAAGTTGCCTGAGGCAACTAGAAGACTATGAAGAGGCCATCAAAGAAGAACTAAATGAGTGCAGATGTGTGTGTGGGGTGGTGTTTGAGCACAATCTAGGGTTCAGTGTTGGATTTATGAACTGTGAGATTCTGAGATGACTATTAGATATGTCAACCTGTAAAAAGCCTGGAGCAAAGCAAGAAAAGCAAAGATTTTATTTGGGCCAAGGTTAGACCAATGGCTTGGAAATTCACAAAATCCAAGTTGCCCCACATAATGCGTGCCAAGGTCTTAAAGATTTCAGGATGATTTTCAAGGCAAAAATCAAATGGGAGGCAGAGGAGCAGGAGGGTCTCATGATCACCTGGGATTACTTAATTTGTTTTTAACTCGCCAGAGGACAGGTGCACTCATCAGATAGACACAGAGAGAAAGAGAGAGGGAGAAAAGTACCCCCCAGTGGGGTGTGATCATGTTGCAACACATTTTCCATTTCTCTACCCTGTCAGGATTTTGAGAACATACACACATATGCTTAGTGTGTTTTTCAACACAGGACTCAAATTGTGTAGTTGGCCATTTGGGATCTGGCCACTAGGCCACAGGGCCAGACCACTTTGCTTAATCTCAAAGTATAGAGACAGTCTGGAAGGTAAAGGAGGATGAATTAAGGCAGAAAGATGTCCATAAAACAAAATAGTCCAATGAGTCTAGGTAGCAACTTGAGCTATTTCAGGTGTACTTTCCTAAGAAAGCCACTAGATGAATTTAAGTCTTATTTCCCTATAGCTCTAATCTGGGTAGACTGGAATCTCCTGTTTTCAAGAAACTGGTCTATTTTGGGATCTATTGGGTTGTTAGAAAAGTCATAATGCATTTTTACATAGGAAAAATTGTCTTGACTTTTCCGATAACCTAATATTTGCTTTTTTTTTTTTTTTTTTTTTGGCCATTAGGCATTGTTGAAGAGAAAGACAATGAGAGGTAAAGTAAGAAATCCCCCGAACCCCCCCCTCCCAGGGGGATGGCCATGCTGAAATCCCCTCTCCTCCATTCTCCTCCTGGGATTTTGGGCACACATGCATATTCATCTAGCACGATTTTCTTTTTCTTTTTTCTTTTTTTTTCTTTTTTGGAGAGGTTTTTGTTATAGGGCATGTGCACTCGCCAGAAAGACAGAGAGAGACAGATAGAAAGCAAGAAATCACCCCCCGGGGGAATGACCATGCCGCACTCCCCTCTCCTCCTCTCAGGATGTTGGGCACGCATGCACACACGCCCAGCGTAAGTTTAAGCTGCTGGGTCCGGGATTCAAACCGCTGTCAACTACATGGGGGTCCAGTGACATAGCCATTTACGCTAACTCATCCAACATGATTTTCAAGCCACCAGGTCTGGGACTCAAACCCTAGTCGGTGTAGTGGTCTAGTGCCTTAACCACCATGTCACCTGCTGACCCCTATCAGCTTTCTTAAAGTTGCAGTTTAATGATGTGGCATTTTAGTATGAGTGATTAAATTTTGGTTAGGTCTGTTGGGACCTAGAGCAGAAGCTTTGTCCAAAACAGTGGCCTCCTATCATTTTACTTAACAATTCTCCCCTTTTGGTCAAGTTTATTGCTAAACGAGAATGTGATCAAAACGAAGGCATTAGTATCACTTTGACGTCCCATCATTCTGGGTTTCTGGTCTCAACATGTCATTCATGGGTTATGGTGTCTTCTTTATCAAGCATTTTTCTGAATTTTGTCGATCTAGTCAGAGGTCATTTGAAGTTTGTTAGATGAGTGTTCCAAACATTTAGAGCTTTAGAGAGAATATAGCATACCAAGGAGACTACTATCATGACTTATCAGGAGGATAATAGCAAGAGTTTGGAGTATACGTTTTAGCTAGGGTTCCCTTGGGTCAAACTAACTAAAATCAAGTAGCTAGAAGAATAAACCAGATGAAGCACCTGTTCTTTTTATGCAAGTAACATATGAAGTTAGTGACTGCACAGATTCTTCCTATTTGGCTAGCAGATAGTAATTTGATCTTTTGGCATTCCAGGACTGAGTTAAATGAAAGGAGAGAGAGAATTTGCAAGCTACCTAGAGAAATTCATGATCACAATATTTCAATTACAGCATTATCTTGCTAAGTGAAAGAGGTGAACATAAGCAAATAAATGAAGAAGGATAAGAGTCTTTTCATTAGAAAGTCTGCTGTTGGGACCAGCAGTTAGCGTAATGGCAATGTTGCTGGACTCCCATGTGGTTGACCATGGTTTTAGTCCTGGACCTGGTGGCTTAAACTCACGCTGGGCGCATGTGCGTGTGTGCCCAAGATCCCGAGAGGAGAATGGAGGAGAAGGGATGGAAATGTGGCCATCCCCCCTGGGGGGTGATTTCTTGCTTTCTGTCTCTATGTCTTTCTGGTAAGCGCACACGCCCTATAGCAAAAACCTCCCCCCCCCAAAAAAAAAATCTGGTGTCTTGAGAAAAGCTGTTCACATTATGACATTAGTAACTTCTCATCCTGGTTTGTAGTTTGAATATCTCTGGTTGTGGCATTAGGCACCCTGGTCAGCTCTCCAGGTGTCCCACATACCAGCCATGGGACTTGTGCCCTGAAATCTGCATCAAGTGCTCCAGTTTTGTTTATAGGGCATCAAGAACAAAGCTGTTTTTGTTCTTGCTCAGAGAATGGTAGAAGATAGGAAACTATTAGGTTGCCAGAAAAGTCATGATATATTTTTCAATGCAAAAATGCATTGTGACTTTTCCGACAACCCAGTAGAATTCAGAGTACAGCCTGCAGGAAGATCATAAAATCTTGAAAAAGGGGGCCAGCAGGTGACATGGTGGTTAAGGGTGCTGGACTCCCACATGTCTGACCACAGTTTAAGTCCTGGACCTGGTGATTTGCTTTCTCTCTCTCTCTCTCTCTGCCTCTCTCTGGTCAAATTGGAAATTAATAATAATAAACAGCTAAATAAAATAATTCTTAAAAAAGCTGAAAAACAATGAAAAGTGTTACAATCTAATTTTTTTTGTTGTTCTACAAATACTTTTCATGATGGCTCCTTCCAGAGAGGACTACATGTTTGTGCAGCATGGCTAGGCATTGCTCGCCATTCCCAGCTCCATTTTTTTGGGGGGGGAGAGGTTTTTGCTGTAGGGCACGTGTACTCGCCAGACAGAGAGAGACAGAGAGACAGAAAGTGAGAAATCACCCCCCAGGAGGGGTGGCCATGACACAGTCCCTTCCCTCCATTCTCCTCTCAGGATCTTGGGCACACACGCACACGCGCCTGGTGTGAGTTTAAGCCACCAGGTCCGGGACTTGAACCACAGTCGACTACATGGGAGTCCAGTCACATAGCCATTACGCTAACTGCTGGTTCCCCCAGCACCATCTTATGAACTCTGGGCAAGGCCCTGACTGCCCACGGCCAGCACAGCAGGGTGTGTCCCAGCAGTCATTCCTCCAGGGGTGCATAATTGAGCAGCTTCTCAATCAGGTCCACGAATGCTAACAGTACCTGGTGCAGCAGTAGTGCTTCAGACCCAGTGTGTCTAGGGCATCCCCCTGGGTGTACTTGGCCTGTAGCAGCCCCAGGTAGAATTCCCACTTGTTGCCGACAATTTTGCCGCAGGTGAAGCAGCACCCAGGGATGATCATGGCAGCAGCTCACGGCAGCCTCACAATCTAATATTAATTGCAAAAAGTGCAATGCTGATCAACCATATAGGCTCCTAAAGTTGGCTTTGCATAAACCTTTCTGCTTTTGCTTTTTAATATGAGGAACCTCAGATTAAACTTAAAATAAAAATCATTGTTAAGAAACCACCAATGCCGATATGGGACTTTGTCTGCAGTATCTAATCTTTTGAGGTTACTGAGCCTGCTAGGAAGTGACAGTTTTTACTTACTGTAAGGGCTAGGAACTCTGTGATACAGGGTGTGTGTGGGTGGGGGAGAGACGGGGGGGCGGGGAAGTGAGATATTACCCTGTGGTAGTGGTGGTTGTGTGTGTGGGGATGGCTATGCCCTAATCCCTTCTTCTCCATTCTCCTCTTGGGATTCTGGGCATGCACACACACAATCCATGGTGTTTTTCAAGCTGCTGGGTCAGGGACTCAAATTGCACAGTCAGCCATATGGGAATCCGGAGCTTTAACCACCACACTACTAGCCAGTCTGAAAACTGGGAACTTTGAAAGCTGAGCATTTTATTCACATTTCAAAATTACAATATTGGGGCCAGCAGATGGTATAGTGGTTACGTTGCTGGACTCCCGCATGGCTGATAGCGGTTCAAGTTCTGGACCTGGTGGCTTGAAAATCACATCAGGCATGTGTGCTTGTGTGCCTAAAATCCCAGGAAGAGAATGGAGGAAAAGGGATTGTGGCATGGCCATTCCCCCCGGGGGGGGGTGATTTCTCACTTTCCCTCTCACTGTCTCTTTCTCTCTGGTCAGTTCATGTGCCCTACGGCAAAAACCTCTAAAAAAAATACAATATCCCCTGGGCCAGCTAGTTGTATGGTAGTTAAAGAGGCTAGATCCTACATGGCTGAGCCTGGACCCAGAAGCTTGAAAAACATGCTGAGTGTGTATGTGTGTGCCCAAAATCCTGAGAGGGAAATTAGAGGAGAAGGGATTTAGGCATGGCCATTCCCCCTGGGGTGCGCTTTCTCATTCACTCCTCCTCTCTGGCAAGTGCACACACCCTATAGAAAAAGAATTTTTTTGAGAGTTTTTTTTTTTTTTTTTTCTATATGGTGCATATGCTCGCCAGAAAGACAAAGAGAGAGACAGAAAGTGAGAAATCACCCCCACGGGGGATGGCCACGCTGCAACCCCTTCTCCTCCATTCTTTTTGGATCTTGGGCACGCATGCACATGCACCCAGCCTGAGTTTAAGCCATCGGGTCTAGGACTCAAACCACGGTTGACTACATGGGAGTCCAGTGGCATAGCCATTACAACAACTGCTAGTCCTGAAAAATTTTTAAAAATATGATATCTCAGTTAAAGGCAATATTTCTAACTGTATCCTGTTACAAAGAGAACAGATTTTATTGAACGTATGCAAATAACCATTCTGCCATAAAAATAAGAATACTCATGAATGGTGTCCAAATTCTGGATGGATCTGAGAAGGAGAAAAAAGTGTTTCAATTTAACTTACAAAACCAATAATGTTTGAGCAATTTTTTTCCCTTGAGCAATTTTGGGCCAGTTGATTAAAAATGCTTTCACAGAGGATCAAAACAATAATTGTGAATAATAAGAAACTTACAATAACCTCAGTTAAAATTCTCAATGCTGCAATTGATGAAAAAATTGTTATTTCTATTAGATATAACATCTTAAGGTAACAGCTAGAATTATGACTGATAGTTTTACATTAGAATTAAAAGAATTTTATACTTTGATTTTTATTTTGCAAGAGGGTACATGTACTTGCCAGAGAGAGAGAAACAGAAATGGAAAGGAAGAAAGCAACCCTAGTGGGATGTGATCATGCCACAATCTCTTTTCTTTTACTTTACTTTCTTTTTTTTTTTTTTTTGAAAGGTTTTTGCTATAGGGCGTGCGTGCTTGCTAGACAGACAGAGAGAAAGAGAAAGAGGAGAGCGATAGAAAGTGAGAAATCACCCTCCAGGGGGAATGGCCATGCTGCAATCCCTTCTCCTCCATTCTCCTCTCAGGATCTTGGGCACACACACACATGCCCCTGGCGTGAGTTTAAGCCACCAGGTCTGGGACTCGAACCATGGTCAATTACATGGGAGTCCAGTGACATAGCCATGATGCCATCTGCTGGTCCCCATAATTCCTTTTCTATTTCTCTATCCTGTGAGGATTTGGGGCACATGGTTGTGTGTGCCCAGTATGTATTTCAAGCCTCTGGTATTGGGATTTTTTTTTTAATTTATTCATTCTCTACATTAATTCACTATACACCATCACAATACACAAATGAATTTTCCATCCAAAATACACTGTGCATTGGCTCAATCAAGCACATCAACATACATGTTCTCAGCAAATAATTTTCCAATTCTTATGTCCTGCATACCTTGCCTTTTGTTTTGCCATCCTTGATTCCCCATCCCCCACCCTGGTATTGGGATTTAAACCACAGTCTTCCATGTGGGATCCAGCTTCTTTAACCACATGACTATGGGGCTGGCCCAGAATTTTATGAATTTTAAATAACCTTTAGAGCATTTATATATTTATATCAATTATATAAATATAACCTTAGAGGAGATTTAGTGTCACTTTATAATTTTACAGTATTTTCCATACAATTTTAAAAAAGAATTAATTTTATTTATTATTGTTAGTATTCCATTTGCTACATGGCATGTTTGCTCACCAGAGGGTGGGGAGGAGAGAGAAAGCAAGCTACCAGGTCTCGGACTTGAACCACAGTCAGCCATATGGGAACTCAGTGCCCGTTATAACCTCCATGCCATTTGCTGGCCCCTTCCCATACAATTTAACCAGATAAACATAATCAATTTACATCTCTATAAGAGACGAGAGATACATCCCCTGAGGCTTTCCAAGGGTCCTACTGAAAAAAATCTCAAAAGTCAAAATTTCAGGTAAAAGGACTTAATTCAGAGGGGAACAGCAGTTGACGTAATGGCTATGTCACTGGACTCCCATGTTGTTGACTGTGGTTTGAGTCCCAGACCTGGTGGCTTAATTTCGTGCCGGGCATATGTGTGTGTGCGTGCCCAAGATCCCAAGAGGAGAATGGAGGAGAAGGGATTCTGGCACAGCCATCTCTCCTGGGGAGTGATTTTTTACTTTCTGTCTCTCTGTCATAGTTTTTGAAAGTATGGCATGTTTAATATTTTTATTTATTTATTTATTTATTTATTTATTTATTTATTTATTTATTTATTTTTGTCATAGGGCTCATGCACTTGCAGGAGAGAAACAAAGAGTGATAGTTAGAGGGAAAGTGAGAAATCATCCCCCAGGGAGGATGGCCATGCTTCCATCCCTTCCCCTCCATTTTCCTCTTGGGATTTTGGGCATGTTTGCACACTCACCTGGCATGATTTTCAAGGTGCTGGATTTAGAACTCAAACCACGGTCGGCCATGTGGAAGTCTAGCACCACACTATGCCATCCACTAGCCCTGACATGTTTAATTTTAAACTTTTATATCATTTTACATTCATCTAATTTACTTGTTTTTGATGATTACATTTGAACTGCTTATAGAAAACCAAGATATCCAGCATCCTATTTATTATCATAGTAATTGTTATGTTTTTCAGAAAGCAAATCTGGGACCAGCAGTTAGCGTAATGGCTATGTCGCTGGACTTCCATGTAGTTGACTGCGGTTCGTGTCCCGGACCCGGTGGCTTAAAACTCAGGCCAGGCGCATGTGCGTGTGTGCCCAAGATCCCGAGAGGAGACTGGAGGAGAAGGGATTGCGGCGTGGCTATCCCCCCTGGGGGGTGATTTCTCGCTTTCTGTCTCTCTGTCTCTCTCTGTCTGTCCGGCAGGTGCATGTGCCCTAAAGCAAAAACCTCTCTCTAAAAACAAATTAAATATCCCACTTACATGTTGCCTTTCCAGTTTCTATCTGACCGAGTCAGTGGGGGGTGAGAAATACCTTAGGAATTTTTTAAAGGTTTTTGCCATAGGGAATGTACGCTTGCCAGAGACAGAGAGACAGTGAGAGGGAAAGTGAGAAATCACCCCACCTCCCAAGGGGATGGCCATACCACAGTCCTCCTCCTGGGATTTTGGGCATGCATGCACACACACTTGAAATTTTTGAGCCACTAGGTCTGGACTTGAACTGCATTTGGCCATGTGGGAGTCCAGCACCACTACCATTATGCTGCCTGCTGGCCCCAGGAATGGCTTTGAAGAGGTTAATTTTTTCACAGGGTATTATATCATGCAGACACAATGTATAACAATGTATAACATATGTCTCAAATTTATGTAGGTTGAATATTAGTTTTTATTATCTTATTATTTCCTTTTTTTTTAGAGGTTTTTGCTATAGAGTGCATGTGCTCGCCAGAAAGAGAGAGACATAGAGATAACAGAAAGCAAGAAATCCCCCCCCCAGGGGGGATGGCCATGCCACAATCCCTTCTCCTCCATTCTCCTCTCAGGATCTTGGGCATGCACACATGTGCCCAGCGTGAGTTTAAGCCACCGGTTCTGGGACTCGAACCACAGTCGACTACATGGGAGTCCAGTGACATAACCATTACGTCAACTGCTGGTCCCTGAACGTTCCTGATCATAAGTGTAATGATTACTTATGGTATCAGACTCTGCCTGATACCAGTCATACTGGAATTTTGACTGCTGAGTCACCTGATTCTGATCCATTCTGAACATCTCAACACCTCTTAATTCAGACAACGAAGTCGGCATCCACACTATCTAATTTCTATCCTTCTTTAAAAGTTTCTAGAGCAGCAGCATAGATTTTTTTATGGTATTCACATATCCCTTTTCTCAGCACAGCAGTGGAATTATTTGGATTGAGTTCAAGAGACTTTTTGCTTCGGCAATAGCATCACAGTAATTCCCAAGAAGAATGTGATGATAAGCTCTTTGACAATAATACTGTGCATCATCTGATTTCTGTTCCAAAGCCTTAGTCAGCTCCTCTAACACTGCCTGGGGGTCCGCATCGATCAGAGTATCAGAGAAGTTCCAGAAAAACCTCTGGGCTGGTGCAGGTCCTGCTGCAGCTTCCGTCATCCCTAAGAGTCACTGTTGCTGCTCCTAGAGCTGTTACTACTGCGGTTATCATGGCCGTTGCTGCCCAAGGGGGAAGCTTCTGGAGCTGAAAAAAAAATTTTTTTTGAGAGTTTTTTTTGCTATAGGGCACATGCATTTGCTGGAGAGACAGAAAGCAAGAAATCACTCATGGGGAGATGACCATGCCCCAATGCCTTCTCCTCCTCCATTTTCCTCTAGGGATTTTGGGCACACATGCACATGCACCCAGTGTGAGTTTCAAGCCACTGGGTCTGGGACTTGAACTGTGGTTGACCATGTGGGAGTTGAGCACCTTAACCACTATGCCACCTGCTGGCCTCATGAAAAGACTTTCAAAGTAGTTTTCTTTTTAAAAGAATTACTTACTTAATTATTTTATTTACTTATTATTATTATAATTATTATTCAATTTGACTAGAGAGAGAGAGAGTGAGAAAGCACAAGTTGCCAGGTCCAGGACTCAAACCACGGTTGGCCATGTGGGAGTCCAACTCCCCAACTACCATGCCATCTGACAGTCCTTTAAAGTAGTTTTCAATTTAAAGTGGCAATAATATGGGATCAGAGGATGGCTTAATGGTTAGGTCACTGGACTCCCATATAGTTGACTGTGGTACGAGTCCTGGACCTGGTGGCTTAAAACTCAAGCTGGGTGCGTGTGCGTGCATGCTCAAGATCTTGAGAGGAGAATGGAGGAGAAGGGATTGTGGTGTGGTTGTCTCCCCTGGGGGGGGGGGGGTTTCTGGCTTGCTCTCTCTCTCTGTCTCTCCAGTGAGCACATGTACCCTATAGCAAAAAACCTCTCTCCAAAAATAAATAAATAAATAAATAAATAAATAAATAAATAAATAAAATAATAACATGGCAATACTAAATATGACACTAACTTTCATATGTTTAGCATGTTACAACAGCCTGTTGGCTTTCTTCTATCAAACATCCACAACAATGACTCCTTTGGTCTCAACTCCCAATACTCTTACTCTTCTTTCCTGAGCTTCAAGAACACAGAGTATGTACTTTCCTGCCTCAGGGCCTTCGTGCTTACTGTCCTTCTGCCTGGCTATTCTTTCCCTTAATAGACACATGTCTCATTCCCTCATTTTCTTGGAGTGGATTGCCCGTTCTATCTGAAATCTACCTCTTAGCAGTGTCTGTCCTTGTAAACTTGAACATTTTTCTCTGTAGTACATATTACTCCATGACATATATTTGTTTGTTAATTCATTTGTCCGTTTATTGACTGTAACTAGTAGGCAAGCTGTGTTTTCAGTACCTGGCATAATACCTGGTTCAATAAATCTTGAATTATGTGCAGAATACACATACTACTTGATATAGATATTGTGCAGAAATTTTTGTTAGATTTGCTTTTAGCTAGTTTTTCAAAGTTATTATAAGAAATCTAAAAATACAGAAAATGTAGAATTGGGGCCAGCAAGTGGTGTAGTGATTGAGGCACTGGACTCCTACATGGCTGACTACAATTCATGTCCTGGACCCAGCAGTTTGAAAATCACATGTGCCCAGTATGGGCATGTGTGCATGCATGTCCAAAGTCCTGAGAGGAGACTGGAGGAGAAGGGATTATGGCGTGGGCATTCCCCCAGGGGATGATTTCTCACTTTCTGTCTCTTTGGTGGGTGCACATGCCCTATAGCAACAATCTCTCTCTCAAAAAAAGAAAAGTAGTTCAGATGGGGCCAACTGTGTGTGGTGGTCAAGATGGCTGTATCCCACATAGACTACTCAGTTCGAGTCCCAGAACTGCAGCTTGAAAAACATGCTGGGCACATGTGCAAGCATGCCGCAAATCCCAAGAGAATGGAGGACAGGGGATTGTTGTGTGGCCTTCCCCCCAGGGGGGTGCTTTCTCACTTTCTCTCTGTCTCTCTTTGACAAGTGCACATGTCCTATAGCAATGTTTTTAAAAACAAAACATGGTTCAGATGGTAAATTTTATGTGTATTTAATGACATTTTAAAAAATGTTAAAAACATTCATTCCTGTTATCTTGGAACCTACTAGAAGAGGCATACAGTACTAAAATGACAACATAATATAACAAAATTATAACTATAAAATTTTTTAAAATTTCAATTTATTTTCTCCAGTTCTCCTAAAATTTTCCTTTCCAAAGATATTATAATTTTGGAATTTTCCCCCCACATTTAAAAAAAAAATGCCTCTGTGTGTGTGTGTGTGTGTGTGTGAGAGAGAGAGAGAGAGAGAGAGAGACACCTATGTAAATATATATTGTTGTGTTTTTTTTTTTTTGAGGGGTTTTTGCTATAGGGCACATGCGCTCGCCAGACAGACAGAGAGAGACAGAGAGACAGAAAGCGAGAAATCACCCCCCAGTGGGGATGGCCATGTCGCAATCCCTTCTTCTCCATTCTCCTCTCGGGATCTTGGGCAAGCACGCACATGTGCCTGGCGTGAGTTTTAAGCCACCGGGTCTGGGACGCAAACCGCGGTCAACTACATGGGAGTCCAGTGACATAGCCATTATGCTAACTGCTGGTTCCCAATGTCCTCTTACTTTTTATACTTGGCAATATATCCCAGAGATCTTTTTATGTCCATTGATGAAACATTCATTGTATGGTTATGTCTTGGTGTATTTAGCTATTCTCCAAATGATAGACATTTGTCATTTATCTAGTCTTTTTGTATGACCAGCAATGCTTCAGTGAACATTCTAGCATCTGTCTCTTATGTCTCAGATGTCCTCAAACCTCTTTATATATAACTTGTCATCATAAATGCTCATCTAGGGTTTCAGGTGGTCCCAAGAGTACTATAAATAGTCATTTTATAGACCATGGCTATATTCCAGGTAAGTAATTACCTAAGGTAAATCAGGAAAGAGTCTGTAGATTATGTAGCTACACAGAGATAGTCACAAAGAGGGACAGGTTAGGAAAATGGAACAGATGAAATATGGGTGGAGAAATAAGTTGAAGTAATGGAAATAGACCAGATAAACTTTGAGGTAGTGGTAAGATTTAAGTAGCAATTAAGAGTGTTTTCACTAGAGGAAAAGTTGAATATTGAGGTTAGGTAGGATTAAGTGGCAAACACAGATCAGAATATGCTGGTAAATTAGGAGACTGGAGATGAGGCAAGGGACTTCATTGAGGGTCTTAAAGTGCAATACTGGAAATTACAATCGAAATGGCTAAACTCAACAGGTTCACCTAGGCATGAACTATTAACGAATACAGAGGCTTGACAATCATTTTTCTTTGACTCATTTCCTGTAGTGCTTTTCTGAAGGAACAGTATGCTCCTTTCTAAGCTTATTTTCCTTTGTTTTGTTGAACTGTCCTCCCTTACTTCCTGTTTTTATTGCCAAGATCCAGGAGGCAAAAAATAGACAAGAGAGCATGCTGCGATCTCTCAGTGGGTAAGCTGTGTGACTCAAGAGGCCAAACAAAGACTGGGGTACAGGAAACCTGCCTTGGCTATACTATTATGCAAAGCAGTCATTTGGCCTATTTTTTAAAAAAAAGATGTATAGATTAATATGGCAATGCGCATTTTGTGATTGTTCTTTTCTCTGTGTTTCTATAGAATACTACTGATTTCATTCTGACTTGTTTTATAGTTAAATTATTTATGACTTTGAGGATGCACAGTGGTGGCTTATGGGACACCTCTAACCCATTGTTGAGCTTCATTTGGCTAACACATGTTCAGATTTAAAAACAATCATTGTGAGGCCAGCCCTGTGGCTTGGTGGTCAAGGGAACTGGATCCCACATGGCTCACTGTGTGTTCTGAATCTCAGTCCTGGTGACTTGAATAACATGCTGGGAGGGCTAGCAGATGGCGTAGCGGTTATGTCCCTGGACTTGAACATGGCCGACCCCAGTTCAAGTCCCAGACCCAGTGGCTTGAAGCTCATGCTGCTTATATGTGCATTCTTGTCCAAGATCCTGGGAGGAGAATGAAAAGGAAGGGATTGTGGTGTGGCTATCCTCCCCTTGGGGGTTGATTTCTCACTTTCTTTCTCTCTAGGTGAGTGCACACGCCCTAAGGAAAACATGTCTTAAAAAAAAAACATGCTGAGTACATGTGCATGCATGGACAAATGTAGGAGAAAGGATTGCAACATGACCACAGCCATTGGAAGGAGCTTTCTCCCTCTTCCTCTCTCTCTGTCTGTCGGTATCTAGCAAGTGCATGTGCACTCTGGAAAGTTAAGTTTCTGGTATTTCCAATATATGAAAGTTAATACAAAAATACAAATTTCTGACTTCTCATGAAAAAAAGGAACCTGGCACATAAGGCCCCCATTTTCTCATGTCAACAACTGACTTGAAACGAGTTCCCTTTATTATCAACTTGCCATTGAATGTTAAAGTGGATTAGCATTTTTCATGGAACTGATATTGTGGTTCTTACCATAGCATTGAGAAGGCAGGGTGTAGACTGTAGCACAGTGGTTAAGTGCTATGCATTGGAAGCCAGATCCCACATGGCCAGCCACAGTTTGAATCCTGGCCTTAGTGACTTGAAAAACCCACCAGGCACATATATATGTGTACCCAAAATCTTGATGCGATGAATAAATAGAGGAAGGAGGATTGTGGTGCGACTACATCCCATTGAGGGGAGTGCTTTCCACAAAAAAAAAAAAAAGGAAGAAGAGGAAGAGGAAGAGGATGAAGGGGAAGAAGGGAAAGGAGAAGGAGAAGGAAGTGAGAGGCCAGATAGTGGCATGGTGGTAAAACAATGCTCTGTGGTGCTAAACCACGTGGAAAACTTACAGGTTCACTTCTGGAGACCTCCCTAGGTACACTGGGTACATGTGTGCCCATGATCTGAGGTCTGGCTGGAGCTGGAGTAGATCATGGCATCGGGACCCTGTTGGGAGTATTTGCTCTTTGTCTCTCTCTATTGCTTTCACTTGTGGAAGAACTAAACCTAAAAAAAAGAAAGTGAAATATTTTCTATACTCAGTATATGTAAAAATTGGGAAAACAAACACTGAAGTGAGAGGGGACAGGACTGCTGTGTTTCATGAATTAAAGGAAAGAGCTGAGTTAAAGAATAGGTAAGTTTGGGAATGGGGAGCTTGGACAAAATCACTGAGGTATAGCAGAGTGAGAAAGTAGTAGTCAGGTGACTTCTCATGGAGGGCATCACTCCTAGGGCATATCGTACTGCCTCTCTGTCTTTAACTGAATTGTCACTGAGTGTCTTCACTATACTAGGCACTGGAGACACTGCAGTGAACAAAGGAGACAGCCTGTGCTGTCAAAGTCACAGTTGATATGGAGACCCAGTCATAAATGGATACAATGAGGAAGAATAAGAAGGTGCTAGAAAATGAACACTAATTTTTTCCTAAGCTAGGAGATCAGTGAAATCTTCCCTAGTGAAGTGACACATAAATTGGAGCCTTAGGAGTAAACAGGACTTAGTGAAGCAAAGAGGAGGGGATAGAGTTTTATAGGCTGAGGAAAGAGCACATGCAAATACCAAAAAGTAAGAGTTTGGCAGCACTCTACACTTGATAGAGGTCTAGTGGCTGTTGTTAGAAACTAGGAAGGAGAGTGGCTGGAGGGATTAATGAGGCCATATCATTTCAGTGTCTTAAAGGCTGTGCAAAGAAGTTTGAATCTTCAGAGCAGTGAGTCAACCAAAAATTTTAGGCAAAATGTACCACGATTCAAATTTTGTTTTAATTTTTGCTTCAGCTGCCTAGTGGTGAGTTTTTGTCTATAGAGAGTTATCATTCTCAGTATTTTTCTGTGGTTAAAGCCGCTAAAGTTTATTTTATTTTATTTTATTTTTTTGGAGAGGTTTTTCTTATAGGACACGTGCACTTGCCAGAAAGACAGAGAGAGACAGACAGAAAGCAAGAAATCACCCTCCAGGGGGATGGTCACACCACAATCCCTTCTCCATTCTCCTCTTGGGATCTTGGGCACATACGCACACACGCCCAGCGTGAGTTTAAGCCACTGGGTCTGGGACTTGAACTATGATTGACTACATGGGAGTCCAGCGACATAGCCATTATGCTAACTGCTGGTCCTGAAGTCCTTTTATTTTTTTGATAGACAATTGAAACATTTTTTTCATCTGAAAATAGCAATTGGAGTGCAAACTTATGACCACCATGGACCATGTGCCATTCAGAAGACATAAAATAAGTTTAGGTAAATAAACAAATCAAAAATCAAATCAAAACAAAAACACTTCCCTGGCTCTCTGGCCATATTAAAATCAATGGGAGAAGAGAGATGTGTGGTTTTCAGTCATGCCAATTAATTTTAAAATTTGGAGTAGTACCAAAAATATTCATTTTATTGGACTGGTCCCATGGCTTAGCAGTTAAAGGAGCTAGATCTCACATGGCCGGTCATGGTTCTAATTTCAGTCCTGGCAACTTGAAAAACATGCTAGATGTGTGTGTACATGTGCCCCAAATCCAGAGAGGATGGAGAAAAGAAGAAAAAGGATTGTGGTGTAACCACAGTCCACAGGGGATACTTGCTTTTCCCCCTCTGGTAAGCACGCATAACCTCTGGCAATATTTTTTTTTTATTAAGTTTCGCTCATTTGACCTTGAATATATTTTCTCTTACATGTCCCAGCTATCCTAGCCTCACATATACTGCCCTAGTTTAGGTTCTTATTACTCACACCTGAATTGTGGTCTCTTCCCTATGCTCCCTACCAGTCTTCCAACCATTACCTGATTGAGTTGTCATCAATTGTCCTTCATGAAACCATTATTTTCATCTTTTGTCCTTCATGAAAACTGCCTATGTCATCACTATGTTACTCTGCACTCAAAAAACCTTATTCTCCTGTTGCCTACAGCAGGGTTTCTTTCTTTCTTTCTTTTCTTTTTTTTTCCCGAAGACATTTTTTGCTATAGGGCACGTGTGCTCACCAGAAAGACAGAGAGAGACAGAGAGACAGAAAGACAGAAAGCGAGAAATCATCCCCCAGGGGGGATGGCCATGCCGCAGTCCCTTCTCCTCCATTCTCCTCTCGGGATCTTGGGCACACACGCACATGTGCCCGGCGTGAGTTTAAGCCATCAGGTCTGGGACTCAAACTGAGGTCGACTACATGGGAGTCCAGCAACATAGCCATTACACTAACTGCTGGTCCCCCTACAGCAGGGCTTCTAAAGTGTGGAATGACTTTGCTGAAGCAGAGTATTGCTTTCACATGCATAAAACATCTGTGAAAGGATACACAAGGAACCGATCACATTGATTATCATCAGAGAGGGGGAAAAAGTGACTGGGAACAGTGGTAAGAGGGAAAATGTTTAAAAAATTGCCAGAGGGTGCCTGTGCTCACCAGAGAGACAGAGGAAGAGAGGGAGAGGGAACAAGCACCATCAGGTGAGGCCTGATCATGCTGCAACCCCTTGGCCTTTATTTTTCTATACTGTCAGGATTTGGGGCACACACTCACATGTGCCCAGAGTGATTTCAAGCCACTCGGGCCAGGATTAGACCTGTGGCCAGCCATGTAAAACCCAGCTCCCTTAACCACTATGCTACAGGGTCAGTTTGGGAAATTTTAAATGATATAACCTCTGGACATTGAGATAAAGCTCCGTGTGCAGCCTAGAACCTTCTTATGTGGGTCAGACTCACAGAGGATTGTGTTTTACCACTGTGCTACCATGTGGCCCACCTTTTGTTTGAATGGTGACAACACTTGTTAATAAGATCTACTCCCTTTGCAAATTTCAAGTGTACAGTATGATATTGTTAACTGTAGTCACCATGTTGCAGATTAGATCCCCAGAATTAACTCATCTGGTAACTGAAAGTTTCTATCCTTTGATCAGTATCTTCTGTATTTCACCCTCTCCCTGACAACTGTCAGTCTACTATGTTTGACACTATTAGATTCCACATCATTAGTGAGATAATACAATATTTGTCTTTCTGTATCTGGCTTATTTCACTTTGCATATTGTCCTCCAGGTTTATCCATGTTGTTGTAAATGGCAGGATTTCCTCCTTTTTGATGGTTACCTAATAAATCATTGACATATTCTTTATCTGTTCATCCATCGATGGGCACTTAGGCTGTTTCCACACCTTGGCTATTGTGAATAATGTAGTAATCAAGACTGGCCCTGTAGCTCAACAATGAAGGGGTCTAGATCCCATGTGGTCAACCTCAGAATCTCAGCCCTGGTGGCTTAAAAACATGCTGGGTGCATATACCCAGAATCCTGATGGGATGTAGACATGGAATAAAGGGGAAATGAGATAAAGCTCTGTATGCGGCCTTTATTTTTCTTTCTCTCTGGTGAATGAATGTACTCCCTGAATGAAAATAAAAGTAAATTAAAAAACAGTGCAATAATGAATGTGGAAGTGAGGCAACTCTTTGGTATATCAATTTCATTTCTTTTGGATATATAACCAGAAGTGGGATTGCTGGATTTTTAAAAATATATATTTAATAGTGGCTAGCACTCACATAGTTCTTATTAAATGCTGGCCACATTTCTCTATTAATTTTTGCTATGGGGGTATGCACTCGCTGGAGAGACAGACAGAGACAGAGAGACAGAAAGTGAGAAATCACCCCCCAGGAGGGAAGACCACACCGTAATTCATTCTCTTCCATTCTCCTTTCAGGATTTAGACACCCACACACATGCACCCAGCATGAATTTAAAGCCTCCAGATTTGGGACTTGAACCAGGGCTGGCCATGTGGATGTCCAGCAATGTAGCCATTATGCCATCTGCTGGTCCCACATATCTTTTTTATTTTAATTTTTCTTCTTTGGTAGTTTTTAGTATAGAAAGCATGCATTTGCTAGGGAATGACAGGGAGAAAGAAAAAGAGAGAAAGAGAAATCATCTCCCAGGAGGGATGGTCATGCTGCAATCCATTCTTCTCCAATCTCCTCTTGGGATTTTGGGCACACATGCACTTGTACCTGTTATGATTTTTTTTTAAATTTTCTTTTCTTTTTTTGTAGAGGTTTTTGCTCTAGGGCATGTGTGCTCGCCAGACAGAGAGAGACATAGAGACAGAAGGCAAGAAATCCCCCCCTAGGGGAGATGGCCACGCCACAATCCCTTCTCCTCCATTCTCCTCTCGGGATCTTGGGCATGCACGCACACATGCCTGGCGTGAGTTTAAGCCACCGGGTCCGGGACTCGAACCACGATCAACTACGTGGGAGTCCAGCAACATAGCCATTACGCCAACTGCTGGTCCCCACCTGTTATGATTTTCAAGCCACCAGGTCTGTGGCTTGAACTGTACAACCGGCCATGTGGGATCCAGCATCTTAACTTCTACACTGTCTGCTGGCCCACTCATTTCTTTTTATTTTTAAATGTTTATTTCATGAGTGAAAGACAGATGGCATGAGCAAGATAGAGAGAGACAGACAGAGAGGCACCCCTAAAGAGGGTCCTCATGCAGCAATCCAACCCAGTCTCAGCCAGCCTGAAGCATGGGCATACACATATGCCTGGTAAGTGAAAGGAGTTGCTGGAACATGAACCTGGACCTTTCCATGTGGGTCTAGGTCATTACCACTGCACCACCATCTGGTCCCTGAATTGTATTTTTTCTCTTTTTTCCTTTCCTTTTCCTTTTCCTTTCCTTTCCTTTTTTATTTTCTTCTTTTCTTTTCTCTTTCTCTTTTCTTTTTTTTAAAATTTCTTTTTCAGGTTTTTGCCATAGGGCACATGCACATGCTGGAGACAGAGAGCAAGTGAGAAACACTCCCCCCAGGGGGGGTGGCCATACCACATTCCCTCCTCCTCCATTCTCCTCTCAGAATCTTGGGCATGTACACACACATACCCAGTGTGATTTTTACACTACAAGGTCTGGAACTTGAACTGAGGCAGTCATGTGGGAGTCCTATTCCTTAACCACTACACCACCTGCTGGTCCTTGGATTGTATTTCTTTAAGTTTCTTTCTTTCTTCCATGGGCCAGAGAGAGTGAGAGTGAGAAAGAGAGCACATCCTCAACAGAGTCTTTATGCTGTGATCCACCCCAGCTTTAGCCAGCCCTGGATCATGGGCAGATGTGTGCCTGGCATTCTCAGGAATGTCTTTAGAGGTGAACCCAGAACCTACTCATGTGAATTAGTTTTGTAAAGTGTTGCATTTTACCACTATACCACTTTCCAGGCTCTGGATTATATATTTTAAAATTAATTTTAATTATTATTTATATTTATGCTGTGATCCACCCCAGCTTTAGCCAGCCCTGGATCATGGGCAGATGTGTGCCTGGCATTCTCAGGAATGTCTTTAGAGGTGAACCCAGAACCTACTCATGTGAATTAGTTTTGTAAAGTGTTGCATTTTACCACTATACCACTTTCCAGGCTCTGGATTATATATTTTAAAATTAATTTTAATTATTATTTATACATTTAATTGTTATACATAATTTAGATTGTAAAGAGACTTTACTAAGTGTGACACACACCTCAGTCCAGCCCAGTTGAGAATATATGCACGTCCTAATCAATGAATAAACCATATCTGCATCCCACAAATGCCTTACCTCTCCATTTTTCCCCAAATTTCCTACGTTCTTCCCCTCCCCCACTCTTTACACTTTGGCTCTAGTGTCCATAACAATTTTTAATGCTT
>NW_006159604.1:2361196-2364301 GCF_000334495.1 Tupaia belangeri chinensis | reverse complement strand
GGTCGACTACATGGGAGTCCAGTGACATAACCATTACGCTAACTGCTGGTCTCCCTGGATTATATTTTAAATACAATCTATTTTTAATATTTGGGGGAACCTCCATACTGTTTCCATATTGACTATACTAATTTATATTCCTGCCAACAGTGCACAAAGGTTCACTTTTTTTCCAAATTCTCTCTAACACTTGTTATCTGTTGTCTTCTTCATAACAGCTATCCTAATTGTGAGATGTGATATCTCATTGTGTTTGTGAAGTGTGAGGTATTATCTCATTGTGGTTTTGCATTTCCCTGATAATTAGTGATGTTGATTACCTTTTCATGTACCTGTTGACAATTGTATGTTTTCTTTGGAGAAATGTTTATTCAGATCCTTTGCAAATTTTAAATTGGGTTATTTGTTAGTTTCGCTATTGAGTTGTATACATTTCTACATTTCTTTTTCTTTGAGAGGTTATTGCTATAGGGTGCATGCGCTCACCAGAGACAGAGAGACAGAAAGTGAGAAATCACCCCCCAGAGGGGGTGGCCATGCCACAACCCTTTCTCCTCTATTCTCTTCTCAGGATCTTGGGCACTCAAGCACACGCGCCCGGCGTGAGTTTAAGCCATGGGGTCTGGGACTCGAAACGCGGTTGACTACATGGGAGTCCAGCGACATAGCCATTATGCTAACTGCTGGTCCCTAAATTAACTGAATTTTAACTTTTACTTTGCTTTGTTTTTCTTATGTTATTATGCTTAGCTTTTAGGTGAATGAGATAAACAAAGCTGTATCAGGAATTTATTTTAAGAAATCAACTTGTAGAGCATGTCCCAGCTCAGTCAATACCCAGCCAACCTGACAAGCTGTTCTAGATGTCTCACTTTTCATAATTGGTAATGCTGACCCTCAGGTCTTTGGCCAATAGAAAATTACTGTGTCTTAGACAGTCTGCTTGCTAAGAAAGGATGATGAACTCAAATTTAATGAAAAGGTTTTCCAAGTGGGGAAAGATGGTGGGAGTAATCCCAAGGGATTTCTACTTAACATTTAGCTTTCTAGAACATTCTATTGCCTCAAAGAATTACTCCAAACTTTGCATACAGTATTTTTTTCTGTACCTGATGTTTATTATCTAATTACTCATCTCTAAATACTGTTCCTTTTTGCCCTCTACTATTATTCTTTATCATCAGTACCCCTTTCCCATAGATACAATTTTATTCCTGGCCCTAGCAAATTAGAAGCTGAGTTATGCATACTAAATTTGTATTCACTGTGAATTTTTTTTGAGAGTTTTTTTACTATAGGGTGCGTGCGCTCGCCAGACAGACAGAGAGAGACAGAGAGACAGAAAGTGAGAAATCACCCCCCAGAGGGGATGGCCACGCTGCAATCCCTTCTCCTCCATTCTCCTCTCGGGATCTTGGGCACGCATGCACACGCACCCGGCGTGGGTTTTAAGCCACCGGGTCCGGGATGCGAACTGCAGTCGACTACGTGGGAGTCCAGCGACATAGCCATTACGCTAACTGCTGGTTCCCTTCACTGTGAATTTTGATAAAACCCAAATCAATCTAGTTGTACTATCCACTGCCCTCTGTCATGGTCCCTATACAGGCTGACTTTTTCCACTGTCTTTTGAATATGCTGCATTTCATTTGGAATTTTACATTCATACTCATGCTGTTGCCACTGACTACAATGTCTCTTGCTACCACAAATCTTGGCCATCCTTCAGAATTAGCACCAGTTGTATGCAGCCTTATCTGGTCTCTTCTTTACCAAGTGTATGTATCCTTTCCATCTGTATCATCCACTTAGACATTTAATGCCTTGCCAAGGGTTCTGACCATATCACTCATGTATACATCTTGTCTCCACAGTTACACTGTGAATTCCTGGAGAGTAGAGACTATTTAGAAGTCTTCTTATCCTTCTTTGTACCCCAACTCCTTTTCCCCAGTCTCTAGTGTTTTGTTTTGTTCATGGTAATCACTCAAAGAATATTTTTGGAGTGAATAAATGAATGGAAAAATTAAAACACACTTTAATATCTCTAAAATAAATAACAACAAAAGCTAACATTTGTTCACTGTTTTACTTTGTGCTAAGCTTTTGCTAAGAATCATACATAAATTCTCTCTTTAATCCTCTGTTTTAGAAGGATCAACATTTATTTCCTTTCCAAATGTTACAATGGAACCAGGTGGGAACAATGTTAGCAATTAGAATGTATATGTTTCCACGGTTTGGTCATTATGTTATTTACAACAAGGGTGAGAAGAAAATAAGTTGTTTTAATTAGATATGTTCCTATCTCCCCACAGCTCTACCCTAGAGCCTAACCATTCCCCTTCCATATCTAAAAGGGACACACAGTTGATTCATAGTCTGGAGGCATAAATTTCAGGAGAGCCAGTGCCCCAATCTAGAGATCCTTGGCATAGCATGAGACAAACCAAAAAATCTCATAGGGTGGCAGAAGTCGAAGCTTAGAATCTGGGAATGCAAACACACCATTTCTAGCCCTGGAACTTAGTAGGTGAACAAGATTTACCTGGAATAGAAGTAGGGAAGAGAATGAAAAATTGACCTCCGCAGGTTTAGTACCAGGGAAGGAGATGGAGACATGGACGGAAGATGTGACATAGCTAAATTAACTTGGAAAATATCACTAAACTCACTTGGAAAACTATAAGAGATTTTCAGCTGTCTTTGAGTAAGGAAGGCCAGATGGATAATGCGAATGTCTTGAGGAAGGAGAAGGGGGAAACTGTGCTTGGGAGGGGGTAGCAACCAGTTCCCTTTTTAGCATGGGGAGAAAGCCAGAGCACAAAATCTGGCCAGGGACTTCATAGCAACAGCACAATTCTTGCAGATTAGCAGTCACTTATGTATACTACCCAACTCTTTCTTTTGCTCCCTGGCCCTTGCTGTGGATGCTGGACTCTGGCCTGAGGGGTGAACAACTCTGTAGCCTGGAGTACAGTCTCTTCTTTTGTGACTCTGGCATAATTGGCAGACGTAGCCTCTTCCTATGACTCCTGGATCTTGGGAAGGGTAGTGATGGTGACCTTTTCTTTCTAAAAGACTGCCAGGCTGACCTCCATCCTC
>NW_006159604.1:2340326-2359876 GCF_000334495.1 Tupaia belangeri chinensis | reverse complement strand
GGGATGCGAACTGCAGTCGACTACGTGGGAGTCCAGCGACATAGCCATTACGCTAACTGCTGGTTCCCTTCACTGTGAATTTTGATAAAACCCAAATCTCTCTAGTTGTACTATCCACTGCCCTCTGTCATGGTCCCTATACAGGCTGACTTTTTCCACTGTCTTTTGAATATGCTGCATTTCATTTGGAATTTTACATTCATACTCATGCTGTTGCCACTGACTACAATGTCTCTTGCTACCACAAATCTTGGCCATCCTTCAGAATTAGCACCAGTTGTATGCAGCCTTATCTGGTCTCTTCTTTACCAAGTGTATGTATCCTTTCCATCTGTATCATCCACTTAGACATTTAATGCCTTGCCAAGGGTTCTGACCATATCACTCATGTATACATCTTGTCTCCACAGTTACACTGTGAATTCCTGGAGAGTAGAGACTATTTAGAAGTCTTCTTATCCTTCTTTGTACCCCAACTCCTTTTCCCCAGTATCTAGTGTTTTGTTTTGTTCATGGTAATCACTCAAAGAATATTTTTGGAGTGAATAAATGAATGGAAAAATTAAAACACACTTTAATATCTCTAAAATAAATAACAACAAAAGCTAACATTTGTTCACTGTTTTACTTTGTGCTAAGCTTTTGCTAAGAATCATACATAAATTCTCTCTTCAATCCTCTGTTTTAGAAGGATCAACATTTATTTCCTTTACAAATGAGGGTGAGAAGAAAATAAGTTGTTTTAATTAGATATGTTCCTATCTCCCCACAGCTCTACCCTAGAGCCTAACCATTCCCCTTCCATATCTAAAAGGGACACACAGTTGATTCATAGTCTGGAGGTATCAATTTCAGGAGAGCCAGTGCCCCAATCTAGAGATCCTTGGCATAGCATGAGACAAACCAAAAAATCTCATAGGGTGGCAGAAGTCGAAGCTTAGAATCTGGGAATGCAAACACACCATTTCTAGCCCTGGAACTTAGTAGGTGAACAAGATTTACCTGGAATAGAAGTAGGGAAGAGAATGAAAAATTGACCTCCGCAGGTTTAGTACCAGGGAAGGAGATGGAGACATGGACGGAAGATGTGACATAGCTAAATTAACTTGGAAAATATCACTAAACTCACTTGGAAAACTATAAGAGATTTTCAGCTGTCTTTGAGTAAGGAAGGCCAGATGGATAATGCGAATGTCTTGAGGAAGGAGAAGGGGGAAACTGTGCTTGGGAGGGGGTAGCAACCAGTTCCCTTTTTAGCATGGGGAGAAAGCCAGAGCACAAAATCTGGCCAGGGACTTCATAGCAACAGCACAATTCTTGCAGATTAGCAGTCACTTATGTATACTACCCAACTCTTTCTTTTGCTCCCTGGCCCTTGCTGTGGATGCTGGACTCTGGCCTGAGGGGTGAACAACTCTGTAGCCTGGAGTACAGTCTCTTCTTTTGTGACTCTGGCATAATTGGCAGACGTAGCCTCTTCCTATGACTCCTGGATCTTGGGAAGGGTAGTGATGGTGACCTTTTCTTTCTAAAAGACTGCCAGGCTGACCTCCATCCTCCCTCTGGTGGATAAAGTGACACACACAACATATTCAACCTCTTTCTGGTTTCTCTTGAGCAGAGGCTTGGGTTTGAAGGGCTCTGTCACAGTCTATTCAGATTGCTATAAGAGAATACCATAGACTTGGTGGTTTATACACAACAGAAATTCATTGCTAACAGTTCAGGAGGCTGAGAAGTCCACAATCAAGACACTAGGGGAATGAATTTCTGGTAAGAGCCCTCTTCCCAGCTCATAGATAACTGTCTTCTCACTATAACCTCACATGATGGAAGAGGAGAGGGACCTTTCTGAGCCCTTTTTCATAAGAGCACTAATCCCATTCATGGGGTCTTGCCTTCATGAACGAATAGCCTCCCCAAAGACTTACTTTCTTATACCATTACGCTGGGGTTTAAGTTTTAATTGAGACGAGGGCAGGGAACACAAACACAGTCTATAGCAGGCTCCTAGAAGGGGAACTTATCTTTTTTCTCTTCTTCCTCTTTCCCCTCTTCCTTTCCCTCTTTCTCCTCATCATTTATTTTCTTGAGATTCTTGGTGCTCTCTTTTGGACTCAAGACTTGATGAGCTTGCTGGCTCAATGAAACTTCAGGTGACCTGGCCTGCCTCATCTGTTTTATTCAGGGCAAGGAGACCCTACTTTACCAGATAGGTTTTTTCCCTTAGGGCATGTGTGTTCACCAGGGAGAGAAAGAGAGAGAGAGACAAAGACAGTGAAAGGGAAAGTGAGAAATCACCCTCTGGGGGATAGCCATGTCACAGTCCCTTCTCCACTCTCCTACTGGGATCTTGGGCACACACACACATGTATCTGGCATGAGTTTCAAACCACCAGGTCTAGGACTTGATCTGTGATCAGCCATTTGGAAGTCCAGTGATGTAACCACTATGCCATCTGCTGGCCCAAATAAACTTGCATTTTTTAAAAGAATTATTTTAATTGTATTTATTTATTTTAATTTAGCCAGAGAGGTACAGAGTGAGAGAAAGTGAGAAGGCAAGCCACCAGGTCCAGGACTTGAACCGTGGGTGGCCAAGTGGGAGTTCAGTGCCCTTAGCCACCATGCCACCTGCTGGCCCCTAAACTTGCATTTTAATTCCATTCTTCCACATAGTTTTTGAAGTCTCCTTGTAGTTAGGACCCCTGAAGAAAATGGAATGGTTGCCAATAGGACAACAAGTTTGCGTCTCAGTGTTCCGGTCAAGTCACAGGCAGTGCTGAAGGAAGCACAGCTAGTAGCTAATGGAGGAGAAATACACTTCAGAGCAGAATTCCTCTTATTTGCCAAGCTTCTTGCCAAAAGCCTTCCTGATGACACTCCTCTGCACTTCGTTTTTTTCTTTGAGTGAGTCAGGAGTTTCGAATGTAGGCATCTGGCTGCCAGCAGGGTCCTGCAGCCCACTATTGGAAAGTGCCAGCCAGGGCTCGCTTGTCAGTGCAATAATTACCAAGCTGTGTTGAAATGGGCTCTGGAAGAAAACTTGTTTAAAGGGTTATATCCTGGAAAAATTCACTCCTCCAATGTTATTAAAATCTGGTTGCTGTTTTCTCAGTTAGGCAAATGTTAGAGAAAATGAAATATAAACAGAGATTAACTTCTTCTCTCTGACATTTCATTTGTATTAATTCCAAATTATACTATTCTTTTAAAAAATGTTGCTTGAGAGAGGAAAAAAAAAGAGAGCGAGAGAGAAAAAGAGAAAGCATCCCCCAATGGGGTACGGCCATACCACAATACCTTCTTCTCTATTTTGTATCCCATCAGGATTGAATGGATGCCATGAATGTTCCCAGTGTATTTTCCAAGCTATGGAGCCAGGATTTGAACCACACAATTGACCCTGTGGGAACTGGCTCCCTCAACCACTAGGCCATGGGACTGGTCCTTACACTGCTTTCCTTTCAAACGTCTATTCTGCAAAGTTAACACAAATAATTTTTCTTTTAAAATTGATAATAAACTTTAAAACTCATGTTTCTAGGATAGAGGTTTAATGTGGCCTACCTTTTTGTCCATTTATCCAAATAGTGTACTCTTTTTTTTTTTTAATTTGTAATAGGACATGTGTGTCCACTGGGGGGTGGGGAGATAAAGCACCTCCCCCCCCCCCCCGAAGCATGGCCATGTTGTAATCCCTTATCCTTCATTTTTCTTTTTTGGGATTTTTGGCACGCATGCACTCATACCTGGTGTGTTTCTCAAGCTGATAGGTCTGGGACTTGAAATGCGCAACTGGCCATGTGGGATCCATCTGCCTTAAGCACCGTGCCACCACCTGGCTCCAAATGGTATACTTTTGAATACATCTTTTTGGATGGAAAATAGCAACCAAGTAGGTCCCTCCATGCATGGCTAGATAGTTGTGAAGGAGACTTCAAAAGCTGCTGTTGGTGATTCTCTACTTCTTGATCCATATTTCTCTTCTCTCCTATTCCTGCTTTCAGCCAATTTTTGGTCTTACACAACTTAAACCCCATCCCTAAATTGTAATGTGCCCACCCCTCTTCTCCCTCTCTTTGAAGAATTCACCCCATCAGAATGTCCTCCCATGGGGTCTTCTGTTTTTGCCTTCTGGTTTCTTCCTACCTCTTTCTTCCCTCCTTCCTTCCTTCCTTCCTTCCTTCCTTCCTTCCTTCCTTCCTTCCTTCCTTCCTTCCTTCCTTCCTTTCTTCCTCCCTCCCTCCCTTTCCCTTCCTCCCTCCCCCTCCCTCTTTCTTTTTCTTTCTCTCTCTCTTTCTCTCTCTCTTTCTCTCTTTCTTTCTTTCTTTCTTTCTTTCTTTCTTTCTTTCTTTCTTTCTTTCTTTCCTTCTTTCTGCCTGGAACTGACTTGCCTTACTGTTTCTCATGGTCTGACCTCTATGTAAGTCTTGTTTCAGTCTTACTATAGCCTACTTTGTGCCAGAGGTAGCAATAAATATTTGTTAAATGAATAGATAGATGAGTGAATGAATTTGAGGAACTGATGATCAGACAGCATGCCAAGTCCTTTATTTTATTCTAAATAATTTTAGTATTAAAAATTAAAATATACAGAGAAGTAGGGAGGGAGTAATACAAAGAAATCCTATGTACACAACACCCAGGTTTGATAGTTATCAACATGTAGCCACTAATCTTTTGCTTCTATCCTGTCTTCTGCTATTTCCTGTCAGTATAACAAAATACCACAGGCTGGGTAATGTATAAAGAAAAGAATTGATCTAGTTCATGATCTGGAGGCTAGGGAGTCCAGAGTATGGTGTCAGTATGTGGTGAGAGGTTTTGTGTTGCATCATAACATGGTGGAGAAGTGGAAGGACAAATGAATGCATGTGAAAGAGACCACAAGAGTGAGCAGAGCTCACTTTTATAACAATCTGTTCTCTAAAGAACTGTGAGACTTCAAATAGTATCTGTAAAAATGGAATTAAAGTACGAGTTTATTTTAGTGCAGAAAAAAATGGAAATCCATGCATAGTTTTTTCATAATACACGTAACTTACTCCTGCAATAACAGCTTTAATCTGTGCATGAGCACTCTGCCTTCATGACTTGATCACGTCTTAAAGACCCCACCTCTTAATACTGTTACTGCTCCAGCCTGTGGGGCAAAGGGACACAGAACCCCAAGTGGAAGCTGATAAATGGATTGAGAGAAGACAAAGACACAGGCACACAAGTAGAGAAAGTCGGGATCAGGTGGACTAGGCATCTCTGATGGAGAATGCCATGGCCCTGAGCTGTTCCCAGGTTTATTCTTTAATGCAGAAATGGGGGATGGAGAAACCAGGTCGTGGCTGTGGAACATCTTGTGTCCATGGTTCTTGCATCTCATAGTTCTAAACAAGTTTCCCCTGGCCTTCTCTGATTGACACTTAGCTTCCTTTAATTTATACTGCCCTGCAGTGTAGCAGCAGCATGTCTTTGTTAGAGCTTTCACTTGCCCTGCAGTATAAGCACAAATATCATCTCTACTTTAAAGGTTGCTAGTGCCTAGTCCAGGTCTGACTGCTTCCTACAGTTACATTGGCAATTATAGTTCTAATGCATGAAATTTTGGGGGGCACATTCAAACCTTAGCATGCCCCATCACTTTTTGTCAGTCCCTTTAACTGAATGGAGTTCAGCTAAGCAAGTACATTTTAAGTGTTATGATCTGAATGTTTGTGTCCCCCAAATTCATATGTTGAAACCTGATCACCAGTGCGATAGTATTAGGAGGTGAGGTCTTCGAAAAGTGATTTGGTTGTGAGGGTGGAGTTCTTATGAATGGAATTAATGCCCTTATAAAAGAAGTCCCAGAGGGCCATCTGGTGGAGTTGTGGTTGGGGTGGCTGGATCCCATGTGGCCAGCTGTATGTTTCGAGTCCTAGAAGCTGGTGACTTGAGAAATACTCTGGGTGCATGTGCATGTATGCCCAAAATCCCTAGAGGAGAATGGAGGAGAAGGGATAAGTAATGTGGCCATCTACCCTGAGGGGTAATTTTTACTTCCTCTCTCTTTATCTCTCTCTGGTGAGTGACACATTCTGTGGCAACTTTTTAAACATAAAAATTTAAAAAGAAGTGCCAGAGCACCCATTCGCCCCTTCCACCATGTGAGGACACAGGAAGAGGATATCATCTATGAACTAGGAGATGGGCCCTCACCAGACACCAGGTCTTCTGGTACCTTCATCTTGGACTTCCCAGACTCCAGAATTGTAAGAAATAAGTTTCTCTTGTTCATAAGCCATCCAGTTTATGCTATTTGGTTATAGCAGCCAAAATGGAAGGCCACTGGGAGCATTTAAAAAGCCACTATAGATATCTGTACCTTATTGTCTGAATTCATTTAGGCTTCCCCATCTGCTCTGTTACTATTTCTTCTTTACTTTCCTGGCTCTTTGTTTGATTCTGTTTTTCACTTTTATGAGGGGTTCTTAGTCTGGGTGCACAAATCCCCAGTGAGTCCACAGATACAATCAAGAGGTCCATAAATTTCTATGGAAAAAATACAGCTTCATTTTCACTAACCTTATAAATCATTTTAGTATTAAAAATTCAAATATACAGAGAAGTAGTGGGGAGTAGTACAAAGAACCCCTATGTACACATTCTATTATTATGGTTCATGCTTCTATAAGCAATGAACCACAGCAGTATGTATAGTACCTGCGACTTTGAAACCAGTAGAAACTCTTTCACATCAAATTGCAGAAGTTGTAAAGATTTAAAAATACTTTGTCTTAAAAGCGATCTTAATTGGCTTTATTTTCTTTTCTAGAATTGGGGCTACTTCATTTCATAAGATAGAATAAATGTTCCCTCAAAGTATCTTTTTTTTTTTTGAGAGGTTTTTTTTTTGTTGTTGTTGTTGTTTGTTTGTTTTTGCTATAGGGCGCATGCGCTCGCCAGACAGACAGAGAGAGACAGAGAGACAGAAAGCGAGAAATCATCCCCCGGGGGGATGGCCACGCCGCAGTCCCTTCTCCTCCATTCTGCTCTCGGGATCTTGGGCACACACGCACACGCACCCGGCATGAGTTTTAAGCTACTGGGTTCGGGGCGTGAATTACGGTCGACTACATGGGAGTCCAGTGACATAGCCATTACGCTAACTGCTGGTCCCACTCAAAGTATCTTTTTAAAAAGTTTATTTATTCCAAGAAAGACAGAGTAAGAGAGAGACAGTCACCCCCAACAAGGTCTTTGTGCCATGATTCATTCCCAGCCAGCTGGGATCATGGGCATGTGTATGCATTCCTAGTATGTAGAGGGAGGCCTCAGGATGTGAACGTAGATGGGGCTTTCACAACAGGTGCCAACACTCCAGGATGTCTGTTTCATGTGCTATCCTATGTCCGGTATCTAATATCCAATTGCAATGTAATAGACAACCTTGCTGTCTTCCATTTCTAAACTCTCTGGGTCTACAGTGAAGTGTCCTTGAAGTTCTTTTACAATGGGGAGGGGTAATCTTCAAAACGCGGAAAATGCATATTTGAAAAAAACTAGGGATGGTTTTATTTATATATTTTGCATCAGTATAAACTTATACTTTAAGTTTATTTTTTCCCACAAACTGTTGAGGTCCCTTTATATTGTATCTAAGAGATGCTGCTATTTCTATAGATGATTTGCAGAGGAGAAAAGATTGTCATGCCCTAATTCTTCTCTTCTCAGCCTAACAGCTCCTGTCAGTTTCCTGGGTAACTTCTCCCTTAAAAGGGATTGTTCTTAAAAGAATCTAATAATGGTAGTTTATAATGTCAAAATACCTTAAACTTTCTCTTTAGGCCCTTAAATGTGAAGTCAGGCATGAGAATCCTATAAAGCTTTGAATTAATTTGGGCCCAGCCTAATTTGCTTCACGTGTTATCTTCCTTGTATCTTCCCAATTTTCATTTTCATATCTTGAATTCTACATTTCTGCTAACCCTTTAGACTTGGTGGTCTATATTTTGAGCTCTCTATGTAGCACCTCACATTTTGGCATCCTCAGGACTCCACATTTGGAATCTTCTCCTTGGCTCCATGTATTGTAACCCTGGGCAACAAACACATTGGCTCCGTCCACAGTCCTTGGAACGTCCTCTCCCACAGTCTAACACAATGCTGTGTCATTCACTCTTCGGGGCCTCTAGAGTTCTCCTACATAGAGTCATGGATCATGCATCTCACCCTGAAGTTCAACAAAGCATCTGATGGAGATATGATGAAGGTTGCATCAGCATATTGAATACCTACGTCCTTGTGCAAAAGCAAGATTGAAGTTGTTAGCACTGTTCTCTCAGGTTCCCTGTCAAGATGTTCTTAAAGGCCAGCTCTCTGGCACAGCAGTAAAGCATGCGAATATACCACAATTTGTTTATCCATTCATCTGTTGGTAGACACTTGAGCTATTTCTATCTTTTGGCTATTGTGAATGATATTGCTATGAGCAGAGGTGTACAAGAGAAGTTGGACCATAGTTTGAACTCCCAGCCCAATTAGCCTGAAATGTGCCAGCCATGAGTGTGAGTGTCAAAGATCTGATGGACTGGAGGAAGGAGACTGCAGCATGACCAGACCTTGAAGAGAGTGCTCCTCTCTTTCTTTCTCTCACACGTGTGAGCACATGATCTTTCATGAATAAAGATTCAAAAGAAAAAAAAATGATGCCTTTGAATTTCTGCTGCTTCTGGAGCCGGGTCCAGGTTCAAACAGAACTAATAACAGATACAGAAACTGCGTTTTAAAAAATACTGGTTAGGGCCAGCAGTTAGTGTAATGGCTATGTCACTGGACTCCCATGTAGTCGACCGTGGTTCGAGTCCCGGACCTGGTGGCTTAAACTCACGCTGGGCGCATGTGCATGTGTGCCCAAGATCCCGAGAGGAGAATGGAGGAAAAGGGATTGTGACATGGCCATCCCCCCTGGGAGGTGATTTCTCACTTTCTGTCTCTCTGTTTCTCTCTGTCTTTCTGGTGAGCACACCCGCCCTATAGCAAAAACCTCTCAAAAAAAATCTGGTTAAATATATATGATATCATTTATCATTAATTACATTCACAATGTTATACAACTATAACCCCTATTTCTAACTTTTTTCAGTCACCCCAAATAGAAACCCTGAACCTAGTGAGCAATAAATCCCCATTCTTCCCTCCCTCCCACCTCCAGTTCTTTTTGTTTTCTTATTTTTTAGTCTTTGTTAATATATAATATACTTTCCTTCTGTATGAATTTGCCTATTCACATAAGTGGGGGTACTATAGGTGTTCTTTTGTGTCTGGCTTTATTTCACTCAGCATAAAGTTTCCGTGGTTCATCTATGTTATATAATGTATTGATGTTCATTTTTATGACTGAATAATATTCCACCATGTGAATATATCACATTTTTATTTATCCATTCATCTGTTGGTAGACACTTGGGCTATTTCTATCTTTTGGCTATTGTGAATAATTTTGCTATGAACATAGGTGTACAAATGTCTGTTTGAACCTCTGCTTTCATTTCTTTTTGGTACATACCTAAAAGTGGAAGTGCTGGATCATACAACAATTTTATGTTTAACTTTCTGAGGAACTTTCAATGTTTTTTCCACACTGGCTATGACATTTTACATTCCTACCAGCTACACGCAAGTGTTCTAATTTCTCCACATCCTCAACACTTGTTATTTTTTTATTAAAAAAAAAATCATAACTTGGGTCAGTAGGTGGCATGGTGGTTAAGGTGCTTGATCTCACATGGCCAGCTCCGCAGTCAAGTCCCAGATCTGGCAGATTGAAAAACATGCTGTGTGTGTGTGTGTGTGTGTGTGTCCAAAATCCCAAGAAGAGAATGGAAGGGAAGAAATTGCAGTGTGGCCATCCCCCATGGAGGGTGATTTCCCACTTTCCTTCTTTCTCTGTCTCTCTCCAGTGAGTGCACATGCCCTATGGCAAAAATAAAAATAAATAAAGTAACCATTCTAGCAGAAGCGAAATGGTATCTCTATGTGGTTTTGCTTTACATTTCCCTAATGACTAATAATGTGGATCATCTATTCATGTATTTGTCATTTGTATACATTATTTGACCCTTTCCCTATTTAAAAATTATTTATTAAAGAATTAATTTATTTTTATTTGTTATTATTTATTTTTTAATTTGACCAGAGAGAGACAGAGAGAAAGAGAAAATGAGAAAGTAAACTGCAAAGTCTAGGACTTGAACTATAGTTGCCTAGTCGGAGTCTAGTGCCTTAACCACCATGTCATCTGCAGGCTCCACTTTACCTGTTTTTAAATTGGGTTGTTTGTCCTTTTATTGCTGCATTGAATATTAAATCCTTACCAGATATGTAATTTATAAGTATTTTTGTTCAATCTGTGTGTTGTTTTTTTTTTTTTTTCTTTAGCTTTTTTTATTAGGTACATGTGTTTACCTCTGTCTCTCAGAAAGAGAGAGAGAAATCATCCCCTAGAAGGATTGGCCACATCGCCATCCCTTCTCCTCCATTTTCCTCTTGGGATTTTGGGCATGCGTGCACATGTGCTTGAAGTGTTCCTGAAGTTACTGGGCGCAGTAGTCAAACCGCACAGTTGGTCATGTGGAATCCAGCTGGCCCCATGTGGATTGTCATTTCACCCTCTTTGATAATGTTCTTTTTTATTCAAATTACTAAACACAATTAATATATATATTTTTCCTTTTGTTGTCCATGCTTTTGGTGTCAGACTTAAACTGTGACAGGGCCGGCAGGTGGTGTGGTGGTTAAAGTTGCTGGATTCCCACATGGCCGACTGTTCGAGTCCTGGACCTGCACCTTGCTTTCTTGCTTTCCCTTTCTCTCTCTCTCTGTCTCTGTCTGGTCAAATTAATAAAAAAATATATAATAACAAATGAAAATAAAGAAATAGTTCTTAAAAAAAAGAAACCGTGGGAAAAGCTAAAGTCATGATGATTTGGTCCTCTGTTCTCTTTTACAAGTTTTATATTTTTGGGTTTTAAGTTTAGGCATTTACTTTATATTGTGTTAATTTTTGTATATAGTATAAAATCTACTGATTTTGACATTCTCAATTCATAAGTACTTCTGGAAGTACTTCTGGTTCTCCAAATTTGCCTTTATACAATTGTTCCTACCTTAAAAAAAACTGCATTCTTGCATTGGCTACACATGACCTTGGCACCATTAAATCTCTGCAACTGTGACTAAGAGCTGCTTAACTTAATATGCTCTCTGCTAGCGTGTCGGAGAAAGATATCAGATGTACACATAGAGTACCAGCTGATTGGTCACCACTCTGAGGATATTTTCCTACAGTATTATGCAGGAAAACCATGTGCCTACCACATACCTCACTGAATTCAGTATACAAGGGTATTCTAATACAGAATTCAAGACGCTTGACGAGTCATACTTTGCCCACAAAAGAGCTATAAGGGCTGAAGTTGAGCTCTGACCAAATTTCTGCTCTTTGTTAACACTTGATAGAAAAAAAAGAAACTACCCCCCCCAAAAAAAAAACCCTAACACCTTTTTAAAATTTATTTATTATTAATTTTTTTTCTTTAGTTTCAAAACACTTTTTCTTTTGGGTCAATATGTGGTGTGGTGATTAAGGTGCTAGATCCCATGTAGTCAACTCCATGATTTGAGGCCTAGACCTGGTAGCTTGAAGAACATTCCAGGCACGTATGTGTCCAAAATCCTGAGAGAGGGGAGAAATGGAGGAGAAGGGATTGTGGTATGGCCATCCTCCCAGGGAGTGATTTCTCACTTTCCCTCTCACTGTCTCTGTCTCTCTCTCCAGAGAGTACACATACCTTAAAGCAAAAATCTCTTTAAAAAAAAGAAAGAAAAAATCTTTATTGTAAATCAATTATTTTTTTTTTTGAGAGGTTTTTGCTACAGGGTGTGTGCGCTCCCCAAAAAGACAGAGAAAGACAGAGAGACAGAAAGCAAGAGGTCACCCCCCAGCGAGGAGGGCCACACCACACTACCTTCTCTTCCATTCTCCTCTCAGGATCTTGGGCACGCACGCACATGCGCCAGGCGTTTAAGCCACCAGGCCTGGGACTCTAACTGCAGTAGACTACATGGGAATCCAGCAACACAGCCATTGCGCCAACTGCTGGTCCCATAAATTGACAATTTGTAACTGTATATTTTTATGCGGTACAAAGTGATGTTATAATGTATGAATATAATGTGGAACCATTAAACCAAGCTAATCAGTATGTCCATCATATCAAATGCTTATTTTTGTGGTGAGAACATGTGAAATTTCCTCTGTTGGGAATTCTGAAATGTACAATATGCTACTATTAAACATACTAGGGAGCTTCAAAAAGTTTAGAAAATGTGTATTATGAAAAAATTACAGATTTCATTTTTTTTGCACCAAAACTTTTAATTCTATTTTCTATTAACTTTTCAAAGTCCCTCACACTCATCATATTTTACAATAGATCTCAAAACAAAACAAATAAACCATACATATAAAAGTTATTCCTCTTGTCTGAGATTTTGTATCCTCTGATGAACATCTCTCCATTCCTCCTACCTAGTGCCCCAGCCTGTGTAAACACCATTTTATTGTCTGAGTTTATGTTTTATTTCAATTAAGAATTATTTTATTTAACTTTATTAATTATTATTCTTTTAATATTTCCAGAAAAAGAGAGAGTGAGAAAACAAGCTTCTAGGTCCGTCCGGGACTCGAACCATGGTTGGCCACAGGGGAGTCCAGCACCCTTAACCACCATGGCACCTTCCAGCCCTTAATTCTATGTTTTTTTTTTTATTGCTTTGGATTCCACATATAAGTAAGAACATACAGCATTTGTCTTTCTGTGCCTGGCTTATTGCACTTAGTGATATTCTCCAATTCTATCCATGTTGTCACAAGTGGCAGGGTTTCTCTTTTAAGGCTGAATAGCATTCCATTGTGTATATATACCACATTTTCTTTATCTAGCCCTTAATTCTATGTTTTTTTTTTTATTGCTTTGGATTCCACATATAAGTAAGAACATACAGCATTTGTCTTTCTGTGCCTGGCTTATTGCACTTAGTGATATTCTCCAATTCTATCCATGTTGTCACAAGTGGCAGGGTTTCTCTTTTAAGGCTGAATAGCATTCCATTGTGTATATATACCACATTTTCTTTAGCCATTCATCTATTGAAGGACATTTGGGTTGATTTCATAGCTGTGAACAGTGCCGCAATAAACATGGGAGTGCGAACATCTCTTTGACAAACTGACTTTAAATCTTTTGGGTAAATATCCCAAAGTGAATTGCTGGATCAGAAAGGTATAGATTTGAATAAGGAAACCTGGGTATGCTCCAAGATTGAATCTCCCTCTGCTGATCACTGTAGGGCTGTATCTTGTTGGTTTGTTGGGCTTTGATAACATATTAACATAATACTAACGACCATAATGGTAAAAAGAGTTATCATTTACTGAGCACTTATTGTTGTCAGGTACTGTACTAAGCATTTCACATGTGTACCTTAACCATACAAGGTGTGTGCTATTATCATCCTCATTTTACAGATGAGGAAACATAAGTGCAAACTGGTATGCTGGTTTTGCTCTCTGTAGGCTTATATATAAATAAGTCAGAACCTTTTAGGGTAGATGTTTCCTTTCAAGAGGATGCCAGTCTGCCCGATTGAGTTCTGCCTGAATTGGGGGTTGCATTTATCACCAAAGATTGTCTGGTGTCTCTATTGATCCTCTTGGCATGGGTGAAATCCTGAAAGCTATCTGAACCCTTTAAGGAAAACAGGCTTCTTTTGCCTTCACCAGGAACCACCTCTGCTAAAATGGGCTAGGAATAGTCTTGTACAGAGGCAGGATCTAGGTCATGCCAAATCCCTGCAGACAATAATGAAATGCTCCTACAGAAGTACCATGTGCAGAAAATGCTTCTGGAGCTGTTGCTGGAGGGGTAGAGACTTGTGTGTACAGGGTCAGTCTTTGCCAACTACTTAATAGGTTGATGCCATTAATCAGAAAGTGGTAGTTTCCTCCTTCAGCTACTATGATAATTAAAATTAGGAATGACAGAGCTGCTGTGAACTCTTCCAGGAGGTGCCTCTAAGACAAATGGTTCATGTAATGAGGTGTAGTCTGGCCAGTGAAAGTGAGGCAAGCTGGGCAGAAGAGCCATTTGGAGGAAAGTATTTGAGTAGAAGCATATCGAGGTATGGGTCAGGCTGGGTAAGAGGTACCCAAGTTATTAACGGGATGGAGAGCCCAACCTAACACTGGGATACCAATTTGAAAACCTAGGTTAGGACTCTATTGGCCATAGAGTGATGGGTTTTTAGTCTTAGATTTTTTTTTTTTTTGGAGAAGTTTTTGCTATAGGGCGCGTGCGCTCGCCAGGCAGACAGAGAGAGATAGAGAGACAGAAAGTGAGAAATCACCCCCCAGGGGGGATGGCCATGCTGCAATCCCTTCTCCTCCATTCTCCTCTCGGGATCTTGGGCATGCATGCACACGCGCCCGGCGCGAGTTTAAGCCACTGAGTCCGGGATGCGAACTGTGGTCAACTACGTGGGAGTCCAGTGACATAGCCATTACGCTAATTGCTGGTCCCAAGTCTTAGATTTTTTTTTTTGAGAGATTTTTGCTATAGGGAACATGTGCTCTCCAGACAGACAAAGACAGAGAGACAGAAAGAGACAAATCACCTCCCAAGGGACTGGCCACCTGAAATACCTTCTCCTCCATTCTTCATTTGTAATTTTGGGCATGCGTGCACACACACCTGGCATGAGTTTTAAGCCATTGGGTTCAGGACTTGAACCGTGGTCAACTACGTGGGAGTCTAGTGACATACCCATTATGCCATCTGCTGGTCCCACTAGTCTTAGATCTTTATAGCTCTCTCCAGACTACAAACTTGTGTCCTCCCAAAATAGAGGAAGAAGTGGAGATTGGCCAAGGAGCAAGGCTACCTGGATTCAAAAGTCTACAGAAGAGAAAGTTAGGTAGTCTTGAACCTAGTCTATTTGGGAATAATTCTAAGAAGTCTTTAAGTGGCCCATCTGGCTTCCTGAAATAGAGAACTTTCACCTCTCCTATTTTTTGGACAGCTAGTTATTTTGCAATTAACAATGGGTTAATTGCTTGGAAATATTTGCTTGACTGGGCTAAGACTTAACCTTGCTTCCAGGAAAGCATCTTGGGAGGGTCAGAAGCCTGCAATGGGTAGTTGCTTGCAAAATGGGAATTAGATGGAGAAGGGATCCATCTCTATTAATCTCCACTTAAGTGGTGATTAGACTTGTGAAGAGAGCTGAGAACTTAATTGTTCAGTGTCATTGGCAAGTCAATTATTTTCATCTCTCTTCAATAGTTAGCTATTAATTAAGTGGGAATAAAGAGGAGAATAATTGGAGATGGATTTGCTGAACTATCTTATGCATTATAGAGTCAATATTCTTGGTTACTAATGAGATCTTCGATAAAAAGAAGAGTAAGCACAAAGGGAGAAATTCTAAGAAAAGGCAACTAGCTGGAGGTGATGCCTGACTAAGAACAGTACTGTGGACTAGATGAACTCAGGGATATCCTTCATCCTGTCTCAGCTTTTCCAGTGACCATATTTCCAGGGCTCTACACAGCAGTTCCAGCCCTGGGATTACCCTACTATATATACAACACCATGAGGGTTTCTTGTTTTTGCATTTGTTTTTAAATTTTGTCAGAAGGTACGTGGACTTGCTGGAGAGAGAGCAAGGGAAAGTGAGAAAGCAACTTCTACCCGCCTTCCTCTACCCCCAGGGAGAATGGCCACGCTGTAATCTTCTCCATTTCTCTCCCCTTTTGGGATTATGCACACATAAGCACACATGTCCAGTGTGTTTTTCAAGCTGCTGGGTCCAGGAGTCTAACTGTGCAGTTTGCCATGCAGGATCCAACATCCTTATCTCCCACATCACAGGCTGGCCCAGCATAATGAGGTTTTATGTGGAATGATTAAGAGTAGTTAGAGTCAGATATGAGCTAGAACCCCAGACACTTATATAATACCTGACCCAAAGAAACATACTCAAGAATGAATGTTTCCTTTCATGCTTTCTCAGACCAGGAACGTTCTGGGTAGAATATTTCAACTACTATGATGTTTTACATATACTTCTTCATGTAAGGCTGCTAGCAATGTTTTTGGTGAACCATTGGGCCCTGCTCATGGCTGTGACCCAGCAGCCCATCTGTTTCTGACAAGCCCATCTCTCTCCTTTCCAATATGGCCCAATAATTTGAGTGTGAGCTTGCTCTGGAGTTAGACAGATCTGGGCTGGAATCCAAGTTTAACTACTTCCTGGCTGTATAACTTTGGGCAAATTATTTAAACATTTTATGCCTCAATTTCCATATGTGTAAAATAAGGATAATAATATTACATTATCTCACAGAAATATTGGGAGAATTTAATGAGCTGATGTATGTAAAGTACTCAGAAAAATGTTTGACACATAGTAAGTGCCCTAGTAATGGTAGCTGTATTATTTATTTATGTATTTTAGGCTTATTTATTTATTTGTCATGGGGGTGATGGCCATACTGGGAAAGTCATGATGCATTTTTACATAGAAAAACATGTCATGACTTTTTCAAATGACCTAATGTATTATTATCTCTATCCTGGTTCTTATTCTTTCAGGAACTTGATAGGTATCACATGCTCATCTGACAGGATCATATAAGCAGACACTGAATTAAGGGTTAAGTGCTTCCCTCACCATGAAAATGACAGGCGCCGTTAGATAATACCAGAGTACAGATTCTAAGCTGTGCCATTTACAATATGGCCTTCCCCAAATTTTGATACTCCTCCCATTGAGAGGAGGTATCAATCCCCTCTCTTTGAATCTGGGTTTTGTGAACATTTGACCAATACAATATTGTAGGATATTGGGACACTATGCCAATCAATGGGCCTATACTTCAAGAAACTGTGAACTTCCATTTCCTGTCTCTGGAATGTTTGGTTTTAGAACCTAGCCACATCAGGACCAGCAGATGGCATAATGGTTATGTTACGGGACTCCCACATTGCTAACCACTGTTCGAGTCCCAGACCTGGAGGCTTGAAACTCACACTGGCATATGTGTGTGTGTGTGTGTGTGTGTGCGCGCGTGTGCGTGTGCGCGTGCCTAAAATCCCAAGAGGACATGGAAGAGAAGGGATTGTGGAATGGCCATCCCTCCAGAGGGTGATTTCTCATTTTCTGGTTCTCTGGTGAGCATGTGCACCCTATAGCAAAAATCTCTCAAAACAAATAAACAAACAAACAAAAATATAGCCACATACTGTGAGGAAGGCCAAGCAACCTGTGGAGCAGTTCCTATAGAGAGGAATTGGAGTTCCTGGTGTTCAGCCCTGAATGAGTTCCCAGGTGACAGCCAAGACTAACTTGTCAGTCAAAATGAGTGAACCAATCCTGGACATAGATCCTCTTGCTCCCAGTTGACCTGTTCCAGTTGATACTTTGTGAAGCAAAGATCAGCCCGTGTGGCCAGATCTTGTTCATGATCAATGACCAACATAAATGTTGCTTTAAGCTACTAAATTGGGGTGGTTTGTTAAACAACAATAGAGAATCAGAACACAGATTGTGAGCATCTGGCTGACAGGTTGGGAAGCTCTTTTGGGGCAGACTATACTATGTTGGCAGATAACTGGTCCTATTCATGTTTAGGGCTGGTCTTTGGCTAAATTATGGAATGGAATTGTCATAGGATATGGTTATTAAAGTTTAGTGCTTTAGTTAAAAATGAAAACACAAACACAATTTTTTTGACCAAAAATTTGGACAGTATTAAACTAAATATTGATTCTCTCCCTGCCAAATCTATTCTTCCTTCAGATGCCATATCTCAGAAATGATTTAATATTTTATCGAGTTATTCAAAAATAGAAGTGTAGGAATCATCCATGAATTATCCCTTTGCCTGGACCCTCACATCTGTTTCATTAGAAATTTCTGTTGGCTATATCTTCAAAATGTATCCTAAATCTGTCCCCTCATCTCCATTCCCCACTTTCTTTTTACTTTTTGTGCTAGAGGACTCATGTACTCACTGGAGAAAGAAAGAGAGAGAAGATGAGAAAGTACTCCCCATGGGAATGGTCACACCACAATCCCTTCTCTTTAATTTTTTCTTCTTTTGAGGTTTTGGGCATGCATACACATGTGCTTAGAGTGTTTTTCAAGCTGCTGGGTCCAGGACTTGAACCACATAGTCAGCCATGTGGAATCCAGCTGCTTTAACCACTATGCCTTGGGCTGGCCCACCATCCCTACTTTCACTTCCCTAGTCCAAATTATCCTTTTGTTTTACTTGGATTAACTTCTATATTGGGCATGTACTTGTATGCTTCTTAGATTTTTTTCCCAAGATGTGTCTCACTTTCTAAATTTCACAATTATTCCATTTTTGGCAACATCGCTTTCTAGTTCCTAGAGGAATGTGACAGTCTAAATAGAAGCCCTGTACCTAATGGTCCTCATTTTGTACATACTGCCAAGTTATCACTCCACTTCTATACCTGGGTAAAATGCCATACCGTGAGCTTTGTGAGAAGCCATAAAGGGACCAAATGATACAACCTGGGAGTGAAGGGGAGTTGTCTTCCTGAGGTATGAACCTTGACTAATGCAAATCAAGAAGCATGAAAGAGAGAAGGTTCCACATGGCGCCAGCAAACTAGATTTTTCAGGGAATGAAGATTTTCTACTGATAATACAGCCTCCAACAAACGAGCTAGTGGTAGGGAGTCCCCCACCCCACACCCCCAGCTTTCTATCTCTCTTTCTGTGTCTCAGTTCCTGTCTCTCCCTGCTTCTGTCTCCCCCTTTTTTTTTTGGTAATTTTTCCTTTTTACACTTTTTTAAAAAGGCACAGTTTTTCTCTGGCCCTTGGCTCCACCTCTTATCTTGTTAATTATTGCTCTGGTCCTCCCTCCCAGGCAGAAGAAGCCGGGCCTTCAGCAGAAGGTTCCACATAGCGCCAGCGAACTAGATTTTTCGTGCAGCGTGCAAGTGCAAGTGTGCCGTGTGTTTTTCTATTTTATGATATTTTTTTTTAAAAAAAGAACAGTAATTACAATTTTTAAAAAATTTTTTGTCTTTTTTTTTCTCTTTTTGTTGTTTCTCTCTCCCTTATTCATTTTCCTTTTTCTTGTCTGTCCACCCTCCTAATATTCATTCAATGTGTTCTTAGATGGATCTAAGAGCACTGTAGCGAAACATCCAAATACTAATAGGGTTAAAATATTTCCCAATATCTACTGAATCTGCTGCACCAGCGATCACAACAGAATGGCAAAGAGATTCTAGATCACCTCTGCTTGCCCCTGAACATTTAGACTGAACTTCAAGAATTTGAAAGGGGGGAACCAGCAGTTAGCATAATGGCTTATGTCGCTGGACTCCCACGTAGTCAACCGCGGTTCATGTCCTGGACCCGGTGGCTTAAAACTCACGCCGGGCATGTGTGCGTGCGTGCCCAAGATCCC
>NW_006159604.1:2330183-2339274 GCF_000334495.1 Tupaia belangeri chinensis | reverse complement strand
TGGCCAACTTAATCATAGGGACAAGTCTGGAGTTGAATATTATATACCAGAATTTAATCAGGAAAATTGAACCAGAACAGAAGATAAAAGTACATGAGACTGATAGGTCCATGCACCTACCATTTGAACAGAATCCTAACCTGTTTCCTGGCTTTAAGCAAAGTTCCTTGGCGTTTCTTTGATTTAAGTTAAAACTGGTTTTCTTAGTAGTAATGAGTGAACTCAGCATTGAAAGTAGTTAGGTTATGTAGGAAATTGTGTGATCAATGCAATGTGGGTGGGAAGGGAATGAAGGACAATTATGGCACCGGAGGTGGTGTGAGAGGAGGGAGGGAAGGGACAGAGGGTCAGAAAGAGGGGTGGAAATATTTCTAGGAACTAGAAATGGAAAATTTTTTGTAATGTGTATGACTGAGTCACTATGCAGTTTGTACTGGATGGGAGATAGCATTTTGTGTGCTGTGATGATGCTTAGGGAAGGGATGTAAATTGAGTTACCAAAAAAAAAAGTTTCAGGAAAAAATATATATACCTATTCAATGACTGCAGTAGGATATATAGCCCCAGCTAGGTGCTACTTTATAGGATGCGTAAAGTTAGACTTGTGTTCATGGAAATGTGGATGTCACCTGTGTTTGCTATGATGGTATTTGGATTGATTAGGGTCTTTGGTGATTCAATAAAATGTGGGGGGAAACAGTATAGAAAGCAAACAGAGACAGTGGGGGAGGATAATGGGAGATGGCAGAGGGTAAGAGATAGGGAATCAAGAATGGGGGGGAAAAAAGCTAAGCATACAGAAAACAAGAAATGGAAGATCATCTGCTGACAATAACATGTATGTTGATGTGCTTGATTGAGACAATATACAGTGTACTCTGGATGGAAAATCTCATTTTGTATGTTGTAACAATGTACAGTGAATGAATGCAAATAAATAAATTGAAATTAAAAAAAAGAAGCATGAAAGAGCCAGGCAGATAAAATTCTCCTACTTTTTCTCTTCCTATGTGTCATGAAAGAGACAGGCAGATAAAAATCTCCTACTTTTTCTCTTCCTATGTGTTTCCAAAATGTGTGTGTGTACACACACACACACACAGGTGTGTTTATGTTTTACTTTCAGTCATTTGGAAAAAGTCCTCTGTAGCAGGCTAGTAACCCACAGTTTTGTGACACAATGGTCACTGAGGTAATGCATGACATCACATTGACATCTTTCCTTGCCTCATTTACCTTTTTTCCTCATCCCTGTCACCTTAGGTTCACACAAAACACAAATGGCTGGTACTTGAATTCTTGCTTCAGGGTCTGTTTTCTAGGGGACCCTGGCTAAGACATTTAATATTATTAATAGAAGTGGTTCTAGAAAACAGACTATCAGGATGGAGTTTTGGGGTTAGATGGTTCGCCTACAAGAAAGCGATACAAACCCCATTACTGATGGTAAGTGGTATGTTAATAACCCTTGGCAAGAAATATCATTGTAATTACTCGAGCCTTTGCCTGTGGTGTGTGTCATTTTATTGGTCTGATATGTTAGTGGAGGGCAAGATATTGGGAGGGTAAGTGGTAGCAGCACCTAATTGATACACAAAAAATGTTTTTCATGAGGATGTTGACATAGAATGCTTTGACTGCAGTAGAAACCCTGCCTCTATGGCAGCTTTAAAGGAGATCCTTACCTTCTGCAGTTGCAGGATAGTGTATTAAAAATCAGGCTCAGGAGGTCAGATGGTGGCATAGTGGCAACTGGACCCACATGATAAGGTCCACAGATTATGTCCCAAGGTCTCCATGTACACACTTGCTATATATGTGTTTGCCCCAAATCTGGGCTGGTTGAGGCTCAGATGGCAGCATGGAGACCCTATTAGGGTGACTCCCTCTCTCTCTTTCAGAAGTAAATAAATATACTTTTTAGAAAATGAGGCTCAGGGTCTTGTTAATAAGGTTAACAGAGCTGTGAAGATGACTAAATGTCCCTTATCAGATTTATTACATCAAAATCAGATACTAATAGATAGTGATAGAATGGAGCACGGAGATCTTGGGTGTTATTTGGGTAGCTAAATCCAAGTGTCATGAACTCCCTTTGTCTTACTCCACTATTGTGGTTCTCACAGAAATACCTGAGACTGTATGATTTATAAATAAAATAGAGGCTTATTGGGACCAGCAGTTGGCATAATAGTTTTGTCAATGTACTCCCATGTGGTTTGAGTCCCAGACCTGGTGACTTAAAACTCACACCAGGCGTGTGTGCATTCGTGCATGTGTGCCTAAAATCCTGAGAGGAGAATGGAGGAGAAGGGATTGCAGCATGGCCATTCCCTGGGGGTGGGGGGGAGGGTTATTTCTCACTTTCTGTCTCTCTATCTCTGGTGAGCACATGCACCCTATAGCAAAAGTGTCTTTTTTTTTTTTTTGAGAGGTTTTTGCTATAGGGCACATGTGGTCACCCTAAAGACAGAGAGAGACAGAGAGACAGAAAGTGAGAAATCACCCCCCAGGGGGGATGGCCACACTGCAATCCCTTCTCCTCCATTCTCCTCTCGGGATCTTGGGCACACACGCACATGCGCTGGCATGAGTTTAAGTCACTTTTTGGTTAGGGGACCCAAACTGTGGCCGACTATGTGGGAGTCCAGTGACATAGCCATTAAGCCAACTGCTATTCCTGCAAAAGTGTCTTAAAAAAATAAAGAACATTATCCAGTGTGCTAGTAGAGACTTAGTACTTAGTGCCTGATCATGGGGCACTATATTAGTCATCTGTTGCTGAGTTACAATATTATCACCAAATTTGTTCTCTAAAGCAACACATATTTATTTATTTATTTATATTATTTTTTTAAGAGAGATTTTTGCTATAGGGTGCATGCGTTCGCTGGAGAGACAGAGACAGAGAGAAAGTATTCACCCCCACCCAGGAGGGCTGGCCACACAGCAATCCCTTCTCTTCCATTTTCCTCTTGGGATTTTGGACATGCATGCACACGTGCCTGGTGTGAGTTTGTTTTTGTTTTTCTTAAGAGAGATTTTTGCTATAGGGTGCATGTGCTCACCAGAAACACAGAGAGAGAGAAAGACAGAAAGCAAGAAATCACCCCCCTGGGGGATGGCCACATCACAATTTCTTCTCCTCTCCTCTTGGGATCTTGGGCATGCACACACACGCGCCCGGTGTGAGTTTAAGCCACTGGGTCCAGGACTTGAACTGTGGTCGACTACATGGGAGTCCAGCGACATAGCCATTATGCTAACTGCTGGTCCTCCACTTCCCTCTTTTCAACCTACACTTATGATGCATTATATTGGGAGGTCTATTACAGTCAACTAACAGTGGAGGAAAGGATTCAGGGCTGACTTACAGGTGGGTCAAAACAATATGCTGGTTCTACTTAAAAATGGATTGCTATCACATTATAGCCTCACTCAGCAGTGGCTATAAAGGACAACAGTGAAGGAAATACTCCCAGTTGGTAGGCTTCCCTTCACTACAGCCAATCTAGCATCTGCCACAGTTAAGATCCCAACCTGTTAGCAGCCCTTGATACAGCTCCATTCTTTGGGGAGACCAGCCAGCTAAGTGCTGTCACATCAATTAGTTAGGTCCCTCCCATCCTGAAGGGGAGATCAATTCTTCTTCAGCAGAATGGTTATCTATTTAAAATAAGGATTTTCCTTCTCCGTTTACATTCCTTACACTGATGCTACCATCTGAGGGCTTGCAGAATTCTTGGCAGAACGATAGAACAGGCTGTTGAAAGCTCATCTGGGCCAGCCACCACCTGGTGGTTAAGGGAGCTGGATCCCACATGACTGACTGTGCAGGTTGAGTCCTTGAAGTCCTTGACTCAGTGGGCTTGAGAAACACACTGGATGTGTATGTGTGTGCTCAAACACCCAACAGGATGGAGAAATAGATTGTGGTGTGACCATGACCTGTTAGGGGGAAATTTTTCCCTCTCTCTCCTGTCTTTCCCTGGTAATCACATATGTCCTCTGACAAAACAAAGAAAGAGAGGAAAGAAAATAAAAGAGCTCAGCTAATGTGCCAGGAGGAGGATAAAACCTTATAGTGTTTAGTGCTATCCATATATTTTATTAAATGCCAGCTGTGATCTATGCCTTGATCCAATGATCAGTTATGAGGGAACTTAAAAAGTTTATGAAAGGGTTAGCTGGTGGGATGGTGATTAAGGCAGCTAGATCCCACATGACTGACAGAATGGTTCAAGTCCCCAGCAGCTTGAAAATCATACTGGGTGTGTTGTGTATGTGCCCAAAATCCCAAGAGGAGAGTGGAGAAGGGATTTTGGTGTGGCCATTCCCCTGGGAGGTGATTTCTCACTTTTTCTCTCTTCTCTCTTTTTCTGTCTGTCTTTGTCTCATTGGCAAGTACACATGCCCTATGGCGAAAATTTTTCAAAAGGGTGCATAAAACTAGAATTGAAGTACAAGTTTATTTTGGTGCAAAAAATTGAAATCCACGCATAGATTTTCAAAAAATACACATTTTTACATGAACTTTCTAATGCCCTCCTTGTTCCATGCTGCATCCCTTATGTTAGAATGCTCAGATCCAGAGATCTGAAAGAGTCAAGGAAAATTGGAAGGTGAGAGGGAGGGAATCAAAGGGAAAAAGGAAAGAAGCGAAATACTTAAGAAACACAAATTGGAAAATTATCTGTTGAAGATAACCTGTATGGTAATATATTTGAGCCAAGATACACTGTATTCTTGATGTGAACATTTATTTTGTATGCTGTAATGATATATAGTTAATGAATGTAAAAAATAAAAAAAAAAGAAAAACAATCCTGCAACTACTGCAGAAAATGGGAGTTTCCTTCTCACCTTGCTGGGATAACAGAGAGCATTGATTGTGCTGATAGAGCCACAGCAGCTGCCAGAGATGACCAAGAGTCTGAACAAAATAGCATATTATCAGAAGCATCTGTAAAAGCTTAATGATAGATGAGGAGAGTGGAAAAATCAGGTAAGTGAAAAGAATTTTGAGGTTTTGGATACAGTGAAAAGAGTTAAGAGATCTGGAATCATGACCTAACTCTAAATCCTGGCTCTACAATTTACCTGAATGATTTTGGGTTAATAATTTTACCTTCCGATCCTTACTTGTCCTATCTGTAAAATAGAGACAATAGTAGACTTACCCACACAATTATTGTGAGAATAAATAAATAAATAATTAATTTGTAATGGGTCTAGATCAGTGCCTTACAAAGACTAAGTGTTCAATAAAATTGTGTATGCAATAAACATACTTCTCATTTTAAAACAGATATGGTATAACTATAAATGCAATGAGGTGGAACTTTCCCAGAAGATGCTTGACGGAACTTCTTTGATGGTACTGTCAAAAACTGCCAATGCCTGTACCAGAGATAGAAAGATAGATTTACAGTAAAGCTAATGAGGCTTGAGTTTCAGGGCCCTATATTTGTATTAGTCTGTTCCAAAGCTCTGGGAGTGGCCTCAGTAATATGTTCACTCAATTACATTTTCCAACTATATACAGTTTATTTTAATCTGATTTCTTTAGAACTTTCCTTAACTAACCAGGTTTTTTAATTTTTAGAATTTTTTTATTTTGCTTCTGGTGTTTAAAAAGAAAGGATATTTCAGTTCACTATTTGAGATATTTTTCTGCAAATGACATACTGCCTCTATTTCCACAATTTGAGAATCACTGTTCTAGGCCTCATGCATAATTGTCACCCTGGGACTTCTTTTTTTTTTTTTTTTTGTCTCTTCTATGTTCCATTCACTATTTCCTGAATTTCACTTTTCTCTTTTGACAGCTTTTACCATAATATTAATTGCTTTTATGGAAGGGTGAACTTTTAGAGTTTCCTATTCTGCCATTTTTGCAGAAAGTTAACGATACTCTTTTTAACCAACATGCCACCTGCTGACCACTAGATATATTAAGTCATTGGGAAAGTCATGGCATGTTTTTCTATGCAAAAATGAGTTACGACATTCCCAGTGACCCATTATTTTCTTAATTTTATTTATTCTCTGAGAGAGACACACAGACAGACAGACATTCCCAGCAGGATCCTGCCATGATCCACCACTAGTCTCAGAAAGCCTATATCAGGCTTTATGCAAGCCTACAACTAACATGCTCAGGGAGACCCTGGGATGCAAACCCAGGGCCCCTTTCATCTGGATCAAATTGCATTACCACTGTACCACTACTGGGCCTCGGGCTAGGCATTTTTCAGAATACCCCTCCAGTGACATTTGTCTGGTGTTTTTCTCATGTTTATACTAGGGGTATGAGATTTAGGAGAAACACCACAGAAGTATCATTCTCATCAAATGAAATCATGGTACCAGCAAATGGCATAATAGTTACGTTGCTGGACTCCCACTTAGCTGACTGTGGTTTGAGTCCCAGACCTGGCAGCTTAAAACTCACACTGGGTGCATGTGTGTGTGTGTCCAAAATCCCAAGAGGAGAATGGAGAAAGAATTGCGATGTGGCCATCCCCCAGGGGATGATTTCTCACTTTCTGTCTCTCTGACTCTCCGGTGAAAGCACGTGCCCTATAGCAAAAATCTTTCTTAAAAAATAAATAAAATCACAAATACAAATTATCAATATGATTATCAGTGTAAAGATGACTGGAAATAGAGTGTAGTGGATTAGGAATTTTAACTCTCAAGTCACACACATCCACATTTAAAGCTTGACTTCTCCAGTTGCTTGAGCAAGTGATAGAACTTTTTTGACCCTCAGTAAAAAGAGGAATAATAACAGTAGCTAACCTATAGGGTTAATATGGAGAGTAAAATGAGAAAATTTGTATCAAGTCAATAACAAGATGTCTGGCACATAGTAAGTGCTCAATGTAGGTGAACTAGTACAATAAGAGGATGTGTGTTGTGTATGTGGGATATACATAAGGAAGTTTTAACAAGTAGCATCAAGAGAATCTGAAGTGATTTTCATTATTTAAAAAAAGTGCTATCATTTCATTGAAAGATTTAATGGGGAACCCAGAGTTCCAAGGGGCTGTATATTAATCGGTAGAAAAAATTAGACAGATAGATGATGATAGATCAAATGGAAATTTTATACATGGGGGGTAACGGCACAGGACAAGCACACGCGGCTACTGTAGTTAGAGCTCCCAGGTTGCCAGGGGCTATTACAAGGCCTGACATTATATTTGTGGTCGGGGGACCCTAGAATTTATAAAAAGCTTTTTATTAACTATTATAGTAGTTAAGAGCCCTACTACTGGAATCCTACAAATCGAGGATTAAACCAGGATCATTAAACCATGATGTTTTGTTCACAGGCTATTAGACTTTGGGTAAAGTGACTTAACATCTCTCTACCGAAGTTTCCTCATCTATAAAATGGAGATGATAAATTGAATATAAAGTAGAATAGTTCATGTAAATAGTCCAGGACATCATCTATCACATATGTAATGCTCAGTCAATGTTAGCTGCTCTTTACTACCTTACAAATGTGACTTGGTCTGGGGATAACCCTTAGCAGTCACAGGTCTTTAAGTCTTGTGCCAATAGCTAGCTTTAGGAAACTTTGCCTTTCAATATGGTGAGTATTTTGAGTTCCTCCCCTTTCTATTAATAGTAGTCTTAATTCTTGGTTCAGTTTTGCTGCAAGCTGCCCTCAGGGAAGGATGTTTTTGTGATATTTGTGGTGGCTAAAAATCCCCCCCACGCTCACCACCAAAAAAGATTTTCAATGTACAATCAGAAACAAAATGGAAACCATATGGAAAATTTAGCCCATTCCAATATGTTCTTAGTCTCCTATTTTACATCCTGCTAGGGCCTCTTCTGCAAATGATGGCTGAGAATATCCTCTTTAGAGTAATAAATCACAGGAACATTAAATGCGTCCTTGCAGCTGCACCAGGGCTAGTTAGAGGCCTATTCAAGAGAAGGGCTTATGTAGAGGGATATTTTTCCTCCTCCTTTTAAAAAGCCACCTGTACCATTTTTGTCTTGGTTTTTAAGTGGAAATGATTTTAAGATGTAATTTTCTTCCTCTACTTGTATTTATGATGTACAAATAGTTCTTTGTTAATAGAGAGGGAAAGGAAACACACACACAAACCCAAATGCCAAACCTAATTAAGGCTCTTTAGAGAAAGTGTGCCTCTTTAACTTTCCAACTTCCTTTCTGAGTTAGTAATTTAGGGGCTGGACAAGATGCAGGTGGAAGGAATTGCTTCATTGACAGCTGGCCCTGAATCCCTCACATTCCTGGAAGTGCACCAGATTAGGGTGCAGAACTATCTGGGGGATGTAGGGCTAGTCTGGAAAGAGCACGTACTATAGTCTAAATCCTTTTCCTGTTGATTGGCAAAATTCCAAAAGTTTTTGAGTCTAGGAGAGAGAGCTTTGAAGAGAAAATTGGAACCAGATTATCTAATCCAGATGTGGAAAACAAGACCTTGAGGAGGGAAAAGGAAAAAAACAAAAACAAACCCAAACCAAACAACTTCTAATATACACTAGGCCTTGAGAGAGAAAAAAAAATCACTTCTTTATAAACTAGACCTTCAAATGGAAAAATCTTTTCATTATAATATCAAATCTTTTCATTATAATATCAGTTTTAGTTAGATTCACATAATAAGGTTAGCTGTGCAATTTGGTGAAGATAATAATTAGCCATGTGGAACGGTTTAACGAGTTTCAGAAAGGCTACCTCTGTATAATAAAATCATCCCCACTCAGAGGTTATAGTGCCTGATATACCTTCACTGGTGGTACTTAACCCTTTTTTGGTCAAAGACTTAATTTAGAATCTGGTAAAAATTCTTGAGTTGTTCCTCCAGAAAAACAAATGCATGTGTATATACACACATATGTGTGCATTTTGATGGGGTTTTCAGACTCCTGGGACCATCTTTGGACAGTCAGCATATCTCAGTTGATTTTCAAGAGCCACATAATGGACACCCTGCCCATACATAGACCACTGTTGAGATAAATAAAAAAGAGGCTCCATCATGTTTTAGTTACTATTACATTAAAATATTAGTTAAAACAATATACTTAATAGTGATTT
>NW_006159604.1:2312330-2330134 GCF_000334495.1 Tupaia belangeri chinensis | reverse complement strand
CCAAGGTATATAGGTCTGCTGTGACAATGCACAGTTTGATCACAGATCAATTTCCCTATTGAGTTAATTTTTTCCTTCTTATTTCTACTAAATTGAAAAATTCAAACTTTAAAATCTTTAAAACATACCAGATTAGGAGCCAGCAGGTGGCATAGAGGTTAAGGCACTGGACCCCCATATGGTTGATCACAGTTTGAGTCCCAGACTTGGTGGCTTGAAATTCATGCCAGGTGTGCATGCCCAAAATCCTAAGAGAAGAATGGGGGAGAAGGAATTACAACATGGTCATCCCCCCCGGAAGGATAATTTTATGCTTTCTGTCTCTCTGTCTTTCTCTGTCTCTCTGGTGAGTGCATGTGCTGTATAGCAAAAATGTCTCTCTCAAAAAAATGAAACGAAACAAAACAAAAAACAAAGAAACAAAAAAACCCACCAAGTTAGGAGAAATAAAATGGTAAAATTCGGTGACTATTTGTCTTAGTCAAGTTCCCCCCGAGCAGAATTTGAGGCAAGAACGTGAGTACAGTTAATATACTTGTGGTGTTATCCAGGAAGCAGGAGTGAGGTAGTAGGGAGAATTAGAGAAGGAGGAAGTCAATGCAATAATACGTTATGGAGATTGCTGCATTGGGCAACAAGGGCTTGATTTTGGCCTGACTGTCTATGAAGGTCTCCCAGACCCGTCCCCTGGGTGTAGGAGAGACTGTAGCTCTCTCCCACTGGTTCCTATGCTCCAATGGTTAAGGTTATCCCCAAAGGCATTAATAAACCCATAGCTCTAGACAGTGCTTTCCTGTGGATTTGCTTTGGAGAAGACTAGGGGGTGCGGTGGGAATTGAGTAGAAGTGGAAAGAGAGGAACTTGACTGGTGGAATGTTGTCTGGGTGATGTGAGTCTGAGCTTGAATACAACCTCCCTCCTACATTTCTGGCTGAAATCTGAGGTGGGCTGAGGGGCTGTGATGGAGGGTGCCAGAGGCATTAGCTACACTACTAAAACTGGGTAGTGGACACCATATATTTGGGTTTGTTATCCTATCCCCTCTACTTTTTTACATGTTTGAATTATTTTTTGTAATGAAAAGTTAAAAATCCTAGCTCAGGATCTTATTGCTGGGAACTGCCTCAAGTATTTGGTGGCTTTATTGTATAGTTTTGGGTATTTGGAGCAAACATGGGCTGTGAAATTGCAATGATAGTTCCCTGATGACACTTTGAAGCACTCCATCAAATGCTATGGTCTTTGAACAAATCACACTCAAAGGCTGGAAGGTTGAATAGTTGAACTTGGAAGATAAATGGGTATGGCATCCTAAATCATCTCTTTGATTCCTTTTAGTACTACAAAGTGTGGTTGCAAGTTTTACTGAAAGACTTAGATGTGATGGTTAAATATACTCAATAATATATAGTCTATTTCTTCTTCAAGAAGTAAATAAAATCTCGTCATGTTTGGATGCCATCAAATTCTTAGTGATAAACCTGCACCATAGTTTGGGATTCTTATATACCTGCTTTGAAAAGCTATACTATATCCCACAAATATGTACAATTATTATATTAAAGTATAAATTACAACCTAATGACAATTTTAAAAAGTTTTTTTTTTTTAAATTTGCTAGAGGGCAAATATGCACGCTGGAGAGAGACAGGGAGAGGGAAAGTGAGAAAGCACCCTCATGGGGATGGTCATGCCACAATACCTTCTCCTCCTTCTCTCACTCTTCTCAGGATCTTGGGCACATCACACACATACCTGGTATATATTTCAAGCTGACAGGTCTGGGACTCAAACTATACCATTTGGGATCCAGCCTCCTTAACCACCACTGTACTGGTTATCCCCAAAGTTTATTTCTTTCTTTCATGAAAGAGAGAAAGACAGGGAAGAGAAAGAAAAAAATACACACAGAGACGGACAGACATCCCCAATGGTGTCTTTTTTTTTTTTTAAGAGGTTTTTGCTATAGGGCACGTGCCCTCCCCGAAAAGACAGAGAGATAGAAAGGGAGACCGCAATCCCTTCTCCTCCATTCTCTTCTCGGGATTTTGGGCACGTATGCACATGCTCCCGGTGTGAGTTTAAGCCAACGGGTCCAGGACTTGAACCGCAGTCAACTACATGGGAGTCCAGCGACATAGCCTTTACGCTAACTGCTGGTCCCCAAGAGAGGAAGTGAGAAATCACTCCCTGGAGGATGGCCACGCTGCAAACCCTTCTCCTCCCCTCCCCTCTGAGGATTTTGGGCATGCATGTAAATGGGTCCAGCATGTTTTTCAAGCCTCCAGGTGTAGGACTCGAACATCACAGTCGTCCACGTGGGATCAAGCTGTCCTAACCACCACACCACCTGCTGGCCCATCCCAATGGTGTCTTAAGCCTTGATCCACTTTCAGCCTCGGCCAGCCTGGATCACGGGCATAAACACATGTGCCCGGTGTGTACCAGGAAGTCCTGGGACACAAGCCTGGGACCTTCCCACATGGATCCATTTACATTACCACTATGTCACTATCTGGTCTCAAAAATTATTACTAAAAAAATAAATCACAGATTGCTGTACCCCCCAAAAATTCTGATTATTTTATCTTTAACATTAAACATAGCAATATTTCATAACAGATATAATACTTACATCCTCTTTAATATTCTAAATATATGATGATGAAATAACCCTTAAGTAAGACATTTAAAATCTTAGAAATTGGGGCCAGTGGGTAGTTTAGTGGCTACTACATTAGACACCCACATGGCTGACCATAGTTTAAGTCCTGGACCTGGTGACTTGAAACTCATGCTGGGCACGTGTGCATGTGTGCTCAAAATCCCAAGAGGAAAATGGAGGAGAAGGGATTATGGTGTGGCCATTCTCTTGTGTGTGTGTGTGTATGTGTATGTGTATGTGTGTGATGTCTCGTTTTCTGTCTCTCTTCCTCTGTCTGTCTCTCCAATGAGCACATATGCTTTATAGCAAACATCTCTCTTTAAAAAAAATACTTAGAAATTATCTTTAGTGGGATTATCATTTTATAGTCTCTTTTTCTCCATTCCTTATATAAAAAACTTGTTGGAGGGACCAGGTGCTTGTAAAACACAACACTCTGCAAAGGCAATCCCACATGAGAAGGTTCCCAGTTAAAGCTTGGAGACCTCCCTGAACATTCCAGGTACACGTTTGCCCGTGATCCAGAACTGGCTGAGGGCTGAGGGTGGATTGTAGTGTCAAGATCCTGTTGAGGGTACTGTCTTTTCCTGTCTCTCTTGCTCATGGAAGAAATAAATAATAAACTTTAAAAATTTTGAGAGATTTTTGCTATAGAATCTAAGCATTTGCCAGAGAAACAGAAAGAGAGAGAGAGACAGAAAGTGAGAAATCACCCCCTACAGGGGATGGTCATGCCGCAGTCTCTTCTTCATTCTCCTCTTGGGATTTTGGGCACGTGCACACATACAGCCTGCATGAGTTTCAAGCCAATGGGTCCAGGACTTGAACTGTGGTTGGCCAAATGGGAGTCCAGTGCATTAACCACTGTGCCACTTGTTGGCCCCATAAACTTTAAATCTTTTTTTTTTTTAAATTAAAAACTTATTGGAGAGCAGTTTCTCTCAACGGCTGGCATGTTTAATGTGGGAAAGTGGGAGTTGGCATTTGCTACTCATTTCTTCGCACAGTATGCTGGGAGTACATACCCTTAGGGGCCACAATATTATTACATTCACAGTTTTTATGTTTTTTTTTTTCAGCACTGAATTGTGATAGGAGGGCATATTGCTTATTGCCGTTAGTGAATCAAGCAGTGAGTAGCTTGGCATATGGATGCATCCCCCATTATTTGCATAGCAACATATTTTTTGACTGTGTTCATGGCTAATGCTCCTCAGAACTAATCTTAATGCTCCTTTTCCAGTCTAATTCACAACTCACAAAAAACACTTGCTAATGAAACTAAAAACTTTCTTCTTTTAGAGAGAAACTGGATCCCTTCTATACTCATTTTCTTGGTGGCAATGCAAAATGGATTGGAGAGGAATAGAAAGATGTTGGTTAATGGAAACAAAATTATGGATAGATGGGAATAGTTTCTAGGAAGAATATCATTAACAATTTACTATACATCTCAGAGTAACTAAAAAAAGATATTTTGAATGTTCCTGATACAAAGTAATAAAAAATGGTTGAGATGATGGGCACACTAGTCACCCTGATTTAATCACTACACTGTGCATTCTTTTTATATTTAAACATTTATTTGTTGTGATTTTTCAAGCTGCCAGGTCCAGAACTCCAACCATGAAGTTGGTCATGTGGGAATCCAGTGCTTTAACCACCACATCAGCTGTTGACTCCACACATTATATTCTTTTTTTTTTTTTTGAGAGATTTTCACTGTAGGGCGCGTGCGCTCGCCAGACAGACAGAGAGAGACATAGAGACAGAAAGCGAGAAATCAACCCCCAGGGGGGATGGTCACGCCTCAATCCCTTCTCCTCCATTCTCCTCTCGGGATCTTGGGCACGCACGCACACGCGCCCGGCGTGAGTTTTAAGCCACCGGGTCCGGGACACGAACCACGGTCGACTACGTGGGAGTCCAGCAACATAGCCATTACGCTAACTGCTGGTTCCCAACACACATTATATTCTTGAACTTAAAAAAAAAATCACATTCTACCCCACAAATATATACAATTATTATATATCCATAAAAATACTACATTCATTTTGGAAAAGAGTTGGACAATTTCTTACAAAACTAAACATCCAAAGTCACATATAATTTCCACTCCTTGGCATTTATCCCAGAGAAATGAAAACTTATGTTCACACAAAGACCTGTACACAAATGTTCACAGCAACTTTATTCATGATAGCCCTGAACTGGATACAACCCAGGTATCCTTCAACAAGTGAATGGTAAAACAAACTGTGGTCCGTCCACACCACAGTACTCTACTCACCAATAAGAAGAAACAAATTATTGATATAAACAACATGTTGGGTGAGTCTGCAAAGAATTATACTGAGTGAACAAAGTCAAGGCCCACAGACTATGAACTATATTGACTCCAAGGTAATAACATCCTTGAAATGACAAAATTATAGGAATGTAGAACCAATTAGTGGTTACTGGGAGTTAAGGAGGCGGTGGTGTGTGGCAGGTGATTATGGCTATAGAAGAACATGATGGGGGGGGTTCCTTGTGGTGATGGAACCATTATCTATTTCTATATGTTGACTATCAATGTCCGTACCCTGGCTTTGACATTGTGCTATAGTACTGCTAATTCTATTCATTGGGGAAACTGGGCAAATGGTACAGGGTTTCTCTCCACATTCTTTTCTTTTCATTTCTTTTCTCTTTTCTTTTCTTTCTTTTTTAAAGTTTGCTATAGGGAATATGTACTTACTGCAGAGAGAAAGTGAGAGAAAAAGTGAGAAATTGCCCCCAGGGAAGATGGCCATGCCACAATCCCTTCTTCTCCATTCTCCTCTCAGGATTTTGGGCATGCAAGCACAGGTGCCCAGTGAGTTTTTTTTTAAGCCTCTGGGTCCAGGACTTGAATTGCACAGTTGGCCATGTGGGATCCACCCTGCTGGCCCTGCATGATTTCTTATGACTATGCAAATCTATAGTTAAGTCAAAATAACAAGTTTAATTAAAAAAAAAACTTTCCTCTTGTAGTATGGGATTTCAGGGTCTAAAAGCAAAAAGAACATTGTAAAGCACTTCTCACACATGGATGTACACACATATGTGTGTGTGTGTGTGTGTGTGTGTGTGTACACCACTCCTACTCCAGTAGTCTGAATATCGGTGGTTTTGTCTGACTCTAAAATATCCTCTGGCATCCACATGTGATAGTAATTGCCCTTCTACATTATGTGTCATAGATATTATGGATATCCAATGATGTTGTTTGTTACAGGAATTTTGCCAATAGCTCATTCTGCTCTCTCTAAGTCATTTTGTCATTAATATCATGCCTGGTTTTACAAGCTTCTTGGCAATGAAGTGACTTGTACTTGTTTTGCCAAGAGATTTAATAATTTAGAATGATACCCCTATAGCTTTAATGTCTTCTCTTCTCCGCTCACAAAATTCATCAATTTCTTACAGCAAAGAATTACTTCATGGTTGCTCTCAGAAATTTCAGTTGGTTTACCGCAGGGTTAATTGTACTTTGATTAATAATTATGTAAAAGCTTTGATGACTTCATGCTACAATTTGATATATTTTATTACAAATAGCATGCTGGAGACCAGGGCAAATGGATGGCATGTCTAATAACATAAAATGTTTAGCTATTTATCTTTCTCATATTTGATTTTCTTGTTGCTTTAGAGATGTTCTCACACACACACATGCACACACATACGTGCACTTATTTGTCCCTGCACATGTAGATACACAGTTTATATTTCTACTGGATACCTATTTAATGTGTGTTCATGGTATTTACTGTGTCATAGCATTTAATTTACTTTTTTATTATTACTTTCATATTCTGTGAACCATTTTTAAGTGATTGAAATGGATGGGGGATATAGACACTATTCATAACACAAAATGCATATTTAACTGGCCTAAGAAATAACATGCAAAAGGCACAAATACATATTAATAGAGATGAATTGTACTCTGACAAGTGTTGACAGAGACAAACACAGTTATTGTAGTGCACGGCCAACTTTTAAGAACATAAGTGTTGTTAAGAATGTAATATGAGATGCTTGCTGTGAAAAATCATAATTAGTCTTACATCTCAAATTTGTGGGAAATATGTGAAAAAATAATCTTAATGCTTTTTTCCTCTGCCACTTGCTAGGTTTCTGCAGGTTATCTGTGGTCCCAGATCATTCAGAGTTCATGCACCACACAGTGCCTAAGGGAAAACAATACGCTATGTATGAAGTGACTTATTAACATAAATTTTGATTTTATTTAAGTTAGTTGAACTCAGTTGAACTTGGATCAAGTTTCTTCTTTGGATGGGAAATTCTGACAAAATAGATCTGTTTTACAAATGGGTAGGAGGTATGGTGTCTTCCATTATAATGGAGTTGTAGTTGGATTGAAGCTGTCTAGATTCTACATTTCCCAGCTTCCCTTGTGGCCTAGTGTGGCTCTGCAGCCAATAGAATGTGAGCAAGAGTGAAGTGTGCTTCTTAGGTCCAGCCCTTTAAGGTTTCCACATGTGTTCCTCTACACTTCTCTTCCTCCCCACAGAAGCATGGATGTGCTTGCAGCACAGTTTCAATTAAGCAGATGAGACTGTTACCCTATTAACAGGGTGGAGAAACATGCTGGAGGGAGCTCAAGCCCATGACTAACTGAATGAGCAGAGTAGGCCACTTACACACCCTGGGCTGTCATGTGGAGAGAAACTTCATTGTTCTTTGATTTACTGTACTGCTAGGTTTTTATATTATAGCATTTTAGCCCTTTAACCCTAATAAAGAAGGGGAAATCTGGAGTCTGAAATTCCTACTTGGTAGGTTGTGGGGAAGTGGTTTTTGGTAGACCAGGACAGGAGGGAGGGGAAAAAGGAGTCAGGACTCAGCACAAGACTATCTGCTGTGGTAGATGAGTATGGCAGGGGGGGGGCTACCTGATTTTGGAGGCTGATTTTGGTAATGCAGCCAGACAGAGGAGACAAGAAACAAGAAATAAGCTTGGTCATGAGTCATGCAGAAATGCAGTTTTCCTATGTGAAAGAATAACTGACTGACTCTGGGCTGGTGGTACTTAGTCATTCAGTTTAGGATTAGAAAGAAATCAAGGGAGCCACGTCAGGCCTACGTCATCTTTGGGTCACCTGTGGTAGATGAGTATGGCAGGTGAGTGTCTACCTGATTTTGGAGGCTGATTTTGGTAATGCAGCCAGACAGAGGAGACAAGAAACAAGAAATAAGCTTGGTCATGAGTCATGCAGAAATGCAGTTTTCCTATGTGAAAGAATAACTGACTGACTCTGGGCTGGTGGTACTTAGTCATTCAGTTTAGGATTAGAAAGAAATCAAGGGAGCCACGTCAGGCCTACGTCATCTTTGGGTCACCTTATGTCAGATCTATGAGAGTGGCAGTTCTAAGCTCCTTGAAGGGTGACTGAGGATCTTAATACTTTTCCTACTTCAGTTATGATTAGTATAAGAACTCTGGTGGAATTGAATCTTTCGAGTGCTTTTCATTGGCTTCAGCTATAAAGACCTAGTACAGGGTTCAACAAATGTTTGCCAAATAAGCAATGGGTAATCCATGCTCAAAAGATGTCTATTTGTTTGAGTGACCTAGAGTCAGTAGATTTCTACTCTAGTTCCAAACAATGTTTGTTTCCATTCACGGAATCTCTAACAAACTCCCCACATAGAATATGGGAGTCATTTGTGACCAATCGGCTTAAAATCTTTCCTCTGTTCAGACACTATTTTAGCAAGTCCTTTGCAGTAGAAATAGCATTGGATTCATGAACTGATTCTAGTTCAGTCCAGTTCTACTACTAACTAGCCATGTGACTTTGAGGAAGTTGAATCACCTCTTCCCAGCCTTATTTTCCTAACCTGTAAAATGAAAAAATAGGGCAGCTACGATGACAGAGTGGTGGTGCAAAGCTCTATAGCACTGGGTACCACATGGAAGGTTGGGGTTCAGTTCCCCAGTCAACTTGTACACACTGGACATGTGTGTTCAGGCTTGTTATCCAGGCTGGGTAGGGATCCCAGCATGAGACCCTGTTGGGGACACTTGTCTTCTTTTCTCTGTCTGTTTCTCTTTCTTTCTTTCTCTCTGTCTCTCAGTCAGGAGGTAGATGGATAGATGAAGAAACACCTTTGATAGTCTACAATCTTGTAAAACAGCAGGATAAACAATGTGGTAATTGAGCTAATTGTTAGTACCTATGGTAATCCCTAACTCCTAGCTCAGCCTGAAGCAATATTTCTTTGGCAGTGAAATATCCACAAGATGGTTTCTGTGTCCAGTGATCAATAAACCGCTGTAGGAAACTTGGAGAAAATATCTCTCTCTCTCGGCCTGTGTAATTTTACTTTTGTTGTTAACAAGCCACCACCACCTCACTCCTCTCCTGTAAGAAGTTTATTTGTTCATTCATCAGTTTGATTTAGACTTGGCAGATCTAGCAAATAAAAGTCCAGTATAAATCTTTCATATTTGTTCAGTACTTCATAGGTTGCAAAGAGGCAAGTTAGTGTAATGGCTGGAATAGCCTTGCTATCTCTTGTGTGTCCCCCAACAGCAGCATCAGCATTTACTTGGTATCTTCTGAGAAATTCAAGTTCCGGGCCCCACCCAAAACTTACTGAATCAGAATCTTTTTTTTTTTGGAGAGGTTTTTGCTATAGGGCGCGTGCACTCGCCAGAAAGACAGAGAGAGACAGAGAGACAGAAAGCGAGAAATCACCCCCCAGGGGAAATGGCCACGCCGCAATCCCTTCTCTTCCATTCTCCTCTCTGGATCTTGGGCACGTACGCACACGTGCCCGGTGTGAGTTTTAAGTCACCGGGTCTGGGACGTGAACCGTGGTCGACTACATGGGAGTCCAGCGACATAGCCGTTATGCTAACTGCTGGTCCCCAGAATCTATTTTTTGAGAGGACCCTCAGGTAATGAAGTGCATATGAAAATTTGAGCAGCTCTGGGCTGACTGCTAGTTACTTCTCCCATCTGTTCAACAGCTGTCCTTAAACTCCAGAGAAGGGAAATAAATAGTTAACTCAAATCTTAACTCTTCTAATGGCCCCTGTATCATAAACACTGTTACAGAGTAAATGGTTTTGTATTTATGTCTAATAAATAGCCAGTAATATTAAGTTTTCTGTCTGGGTTGTGTGCTAAAATAAAGTGAGAAACCATATCCAGTGGCCAGCCAGGTGGCATGGTGGTTAAGGCGGCTGGATCCCACATAGCTGACTGCACAGTTTGAGTCCTGGACCTGGCAGTTTGAAAAACATGCCAGGCACATATGCCTGCTTCCTGAAAAAGCCTGAGTGGAGAATGGACGGGAAGGGATTGTGGTGTGGCCATCCCCCTGGGGAGTGCTTTCTCACTTTCTCTCTACATTTCTGCCTCCTGTCTTTCTCAGTTGAGTGCACACACCCTGTAGCAAACTTGAGGAAAAGAAGAAAAGATAAACCACATCCACAATATGATGAGGGTGCTATGTCTAGGCAGGGCTGGACCTTGGTCATTCTTTCCTCTCTGCTTGGATGGCATATCTATGCCTGTGAGTACTCTTGAGCTTTTCCTTTCCTTACCTACAAGTCCGTCTCCCTTTTCCTTTTTCTTCTAGGTGTCCTCCCCTATCAAAAAAGAATACCTGAGAGGGCATATACTGTAGAGACAACTTAAGTATGTATATCTCCTCCCCTGGGCTCTCCATCTTCTCAGCTGGCTTTTTCTTTGTGAACCCCCTTTAAAGAGATTTCAGTCCTCAGCTGGCTCTTGGAATTGGGTATTTTGGGAGGGACTGGGTCATATATTCCACCTAAGAGTAAGCTCTGTTTCTAGGCTTTCAACCCTATTCATATCCCCAAATCTCTCCATTCACCCCACCTCTCACACTGTTGTCCTTCCTGTTTCACAGGTCTCTCTCTTCTTCTGCTCTGCGCTCCCAGTTTGAACTTTCATGGGCAATGAGTCAGGCTTGAATGAAGATGGTGAGGCTCCAGAGACCAGTCAGAAACGCAGAGACATGAAAGCAATCTGGGAATGCCCATGAAATCATACTAGGAAGACATCTGGAGAAGTGGGCATGATGTGGTGCCTGTGGGTCTGACTGGAGGGGTCTAGGGATTGAGACACAGAGGCAAGAAAGACTAATTTTTAGGAGGATTAGGGAGTCAGTCTCAGCTCTGGAACCTGATGACATGCTGACTAAAAACCCTAGGAGTAGGAAAGTTGTGACTGGGTGTTGATAATAAGCAAGATAGGCTCTGGAACTAGATGGGTGGGGTTTAGTTTCGAGCTTCGCCACTTCCCAGAGGTGTGATTTTGGGTAAAGCACTTAATCTATCTGTACCTCAGTTGCCTCATCTGAGGGTGCTGTGAGGTTCAAATGTTTCAAGTGGGAGACAGTGTATTCCAAATGCTTAGCCCAGCAGTGGCACATTCTACATCCTGGATATATGCTGTGTATTAGTATGACTAATCTCAAGCTCCATGCATCCCACTGTTCCTTATACTCGCTTCTGGTCATTGGGACATGTTCACTCTGTTTGGAACAACCTTTTTCATCAACTTCTCATCCTTCAGGCCTTATTTTAGATGTCCATTTGAATACTCCTTCCCAGATCCTCTTGCAATGGGTGAGGTGTCCTTCATGTTCCTATAGTACTTGGACTTCCAGTCATGTATGAGAGGACTTCAGAAAGTTTGTGGGGGGTCAGCAGGTGGTGTGGTGGTTAAGGCACTGGACTCCCACATGGCCAACCATGGTTCAAGTTCTGGATCTGGTGGCTTAAAAATCATACCTGACACATGTGTGTGCATACCCAAAATTCCAGGAGGAGAATGGAGAAAGGATTGTGGTGTGGTCATTCCCCCTTGGAGGTTATTTCTCACTTTACCTCTTTTTGTCTCTCTCTATTTCTCTCCAGCAAGCACACATGCCCTATGACAAAAAACAAAAACAAAGACAAAAAAAAAAAAAAAGGAAAAAAGAAAAAAGAAAAAAAAGTTTGCAGAAAACAATTAAAGTAAGCATTTTGGTGCAAAAAATTTGAAATTCATCTATAGTTTTTTTTTCCATAATACACATTTTCAATGAGCTTTTTCAATACCTTCATATGGTCACTGTTCATTTCCTTGTCTGTGTGTGTCCCAGTAGACCCTTGGCTCTATGAGTTTAGAATCACATCAATTTTTTTCCACTGATGCATCAGCTATGCTTATACACAGTGGAAGTTAATGAAATATTTATTGATGAAATAAATAAATGGTAAAAGACTTCAGGCTTTGGCCCCTTGGAGAAGCCATGCTAGACAGGATTCTTCTCCCTTTAAAAAAAAAAAAAACTGCCAGAGGGTACATGAATTTGCCAGAGAGAGATGGAGAGAGAGACAGAGACGAGATATCCCCGTAATGGGGCATGGTTACACCACAATCCTGTTTCCTCCATTTCTCCATCCTGTTGGGATTTTGGGTACGCACTTACATGCACCTGGTGTGTTTCCCAAGCCTGTGGGGTGAGGATTCAAACCACAGTCGGTCATGTGGGATCCAGCTCCCTTAATCACGAGGCTATAGGGCCAGCCCTGGATTCTTCTTTTGAAGCTTAATCTATGGGAAGCTGACAATTGTAGAGCCGGAGCCCCAAGGCCTGTATTCTTTTTCAGATGAAGTCCCTCTTAGGAAGTGGCAGGAAAACCCACCTATTCACCACCTTGCCTGTCTGCTTCCTGTGTGCTGTGTGGGCTATAGCGGTAGTGGGAGAAACAACTTTCAATTTGAAGGTGTCTTTTACATTCTCCAAGATGCTGTGGCAGGGGGCAGCTACCGTCTTTCTTCATCTAGTTCCTGTAATAATGCCTGGAGGCTAGTAAACAAGGAACTGTCCAACACCCTTCAAAACATTCTGCAAAATACAGCATATGTGCTGCTTTTTGAGTATGCATAAAATCTTTCCTTTTTTTTTTTTTTTTTTTTTTTTTGGGGAGGGTGCCTGCACTTGCCGGAGAGGTGGAGACAGAAAGTGAGAAATTACCCTCAAGGGGGGATGTCCATGTCACCGTCCCTTCTCCCCAACTCCCCAACTCTCCTTTCAGGATTTTGGGCATGCAGGGCATGAAGTTTTGTGTTTTTTTTTTAGAATTATTTTATTTAACTTTATTTATTTATTTATTTTTAATTTGACCAGAGAGGGACAGAGCAAGAGAGAGAGAGAAGGAAAGTGAGAAAGCAAGTCGCCAGGTCCTGGACTCAAACTGTGGTCGGCCATATGGGAGTCTAGCGCTCTTAAACCACCATGCTTGCCACCTACTGGCCCCGCCAGCATGAGTTTTAAGCCACTGGGTCCAGGACTTGAACCGTGGTTAACTATGTGGGAGTCCAGTAATGTAACCATTATGCCATCTGCTGGTCCCACATAAAATCTTTTCTTAAATTTCTTCCCTCCCCCCCATTGTGAGAGGCCTCATGTACTCACCAGAGAGAGAGAGAGAGAGAGAGAGAGAGAGAGAGAGAGAGAGAATCTCCCTCCCCCTGGCACCATGGGGTGTGATTATGCCACATTCATTTTTTCTCCATTTCTCTGTCCTTTTGGAATATTGGACATGCATGCACACATGCCCAGGGTGCTTTCCAAGCCGCTGGTGCTGGGACTTGATCCACATTCAGATATGTAAGATCTGGCCCCTCTAGCCACTGGGCTAAGGGGCTGGCCCTTGCATTTCTTTTACTGGATCTCTCAGTTGTCTTTGTCAGCAACATTATAACTTCCACCAATAGAGCTACTGGAGGCAGGATTGAGACTTGCAGGCTTCAAGGCCTGAACAGATGGGTTTAGAACTAACAGGGGACAGGCTGGATTCCACAGGGAGCAATTACAGAACATTCTCCATGAATTCCAAGTGACCATCAGCTAGCCTAACATCTTGTGGAGACATTCCTCTAAAACTTTCAGGTGGCAGAGTTTGCCTGGGAAGAGTTCAGTTTATGTGAGAGAAACGGACTGGTGACATAGAACAAGTGGAAATTGGAGCCAGGAGCTAGCTAGCAGCTGTCAGCATGGGGAGACTAGCTATGTGTTCTTGCAGTTTGTGACAATGTGGTTTATAGCTGGAGAGTTTGACTCTCACTAGGCAATTTTTTAAAAGTACATTTTAGCTTGGGGGAATCCTTATTTCTTGCTATATTATCAAAAGGCAATTTAGCATCACTTTTTTTTTTTTTTTAGGTTTATGCTATAGGATACATGCACTTGCCTGAGAGAGAAACAGACAGATAGATAGTGAGAGAGAAAGTGAGAAATCATCCCCGGGTGTGTGTGTGTGTGTGTGTGTGTGGAGGGCGGGTGGATGGCCATAGTACAATTCCTCCTCCTCTCGAGATTTTGAGCATGCACACACACACACATGCTTGGTGTGAGTTTCAAGTCACCAGGTCCAGGACTCAAACTGCTGTCGACTGTGTGGGAGTCCAGCTTCTTAACCACCATGCCACTTGCTGGCCCATAGAATCGCATCATTGCTATAGAGTTTCTGGGTAGGGTTTTGCTAAATTTGTTAATTTGCCAGGTTTTACAAATACATATATAGGATAGCCAGTTAAATTTGAGTTTCAGATCAACAACAGATTTTTTTTTCCAAATATTGCATCCTGTAATTTCTCTGTCACCCCTATTCCCAGGTCATTATCACTTGGGACACCAAGTGTTGTTAGTCTGCTTAATAAGGCAACATGCCTGGGAAAGTTCCCTGCTACTGGGGTGTCCAGAGTGGGTGAAGTCAGTTCACCTCTCCCAGCACTTCTGAAAGCTCTCACGGGCCAGCAGAACTCCTAGTGAACTGAACTGTGTGTTTTGGGAGGTCATGGTAGTGATGGTGGTGGTGCTGCTGATACTGGTAGTTATGGTGGCAGTGATGGCAGTACTGCAAGAATGCTGCCTTAAATAAGTCCATGTATAAAAATGGGGTTGGATGGAACAGCTGCTCTTTTAGCAGTCCTGGCTCTCATTTCTTTTCTCCTTTTCATGTGCTTTGAAAAACCCTCCTACTGGGTTGTTGGAAAAGTCTTAAGACATTTTTGCATAGAAAAACATAAAAAAAAAGTCATGATTTTTTGAACAACCCAATACATTAGTCTAACCTAACCTGCTTTACCAAACAGCCAACCCAAATCTGCCAAGGGTCTTGAAACTTTCAGCCTAAAGTCACTTTATCCTGTGAGATTCAAAGGAAACTACTATATGTGGAATACTCCATAGGAGAACAAAAAGGAGACATTCAGAAGCCCCATGCTAATTCACATGGAAACAAAGAATCCAAACAGGGGAATGTGAAAAGACCACCAGAGTCTCACTCAACTATTTATTATAAATAAGAGAAATGATGCAGATTCCAGTAAAAGACAAATTGAACTAGAAGCAGCATCAGTATTTGGCAAAAGCAGCTTCTGGAAAAGCGAACAGAAAAGGCGGGGCCGTTGTTTCCTACAGATGTCTTGTGGGCTCCTGTAAGGAAGTTTTCCCCATGTGTTCTTTGGAGTCGGATCAGGAGGGCTTATTGCTTAGTGTTCTACCTTAGCCTGTTCATAGCACAAAAGGGCAACATGGCCCACTTGAAACTGAGGCCCACTTGAGACTGAGGCCCCTGGGAAGAACTCAAATCACCTTTAATAGCCTTTGAGTATTCTTCCCAAGGTCCTGTGCTCAGAGAATGGTTTGAAAGGTACAGATACCTGGGTGGTTCTATGATAATAGAAAGATGAGGGTGGGATGTGGGTAGGGTAGGGATAATTTCTGTTCCTTTGTTCTATTCCCAAGGAACCTTGGAGTAGTGATTATGAGACACTGTTGGGCCACCTGAAGTAGACATGAGTGGTCTTTTCTCAATTTCCTCCTTTCTTCTCAATCTCAGATGGTGGAAAGGCTGGGCTGATAAATCATGGTACCATCAAGGCTTAAACAATGCTACCATCAAGGCGTAAGAAGGGCGTCCTGGTGGACCCAAGTCAAACTAACAGCCAGACGGGGCAAAAGACTCATCAGCATTGTCAGACCAGGACACTGACATATGGTTAACCATCTGTAGCTAGGGATGGAGGAGGTTAGGTTGTCATTTGGGCAGCACTTTGTAAAGTGATTTTCTACACATAGCTGTCAAACCAGGTCTGGGTTCTGAGGCTAACACTGGATCAGCTCCCCTTGGGGTACTTTGTATGATTTTCTTTTTCTCTTGGGCAGGACAACTCTGGCCTTTGAGGTGGGTCCTTCTAGGCTTCCAAGAGTGAAGCCTTCACTAAATTTGGGTGCTCAGCATTATAGTAAGCACATACATGTCTTCTCAACATCACACCAGCTAGTAAGTGGTAGAACCAGTGCTGTAAGCCAGGTCTTTCTGACTTCAAAGCTCAAACTTTAAACCATAACCTCATTTTTCAGCCTTTAGCCTTTCAAACATCACTTTCATGATTTCTGCCATAACATGTACTGACTATACTATTGTGTTCTAAATATCTTATTTTTATTTTTTAGAGTGAGTTTGTTGTTGCTTTTTCTTTTTTCTTTCTTTCTTTCTTTTTTTTTTTTTGTTGTAGGGCGTGTGCACTCACCAGAGAGACATAGAGACAAAGTGATAAATCATCCCCCAAAGGGGATGGCCACACTGCCTTCCCTTCTCCATTCTCTTCTTGGTATTTCTGGCACACACGCACATGTGCCTGGTGTGAGTTTCAGGCCACCGGGTCCAGGACTTGAACTATGGTTGACCATGTGGGAATCCAGAGCCTTAATCACTATGCTACCTGCTGGCCCCATGTCCTTAATATTTTTGAGTCAACTTCCTTTTTTTTTTTTTGAGAGGTTTTTGCTTTAGGGTGCATGCACTTGCCAGAGAGACAGAGAGAGACAGGGATAGAAAGCAAGAAATCACCCCCAGGGGGATGGCCATGACGTAATCCCTTCTCCATTCTCCTCTCAGGATCTTGGGCACACACGCACACGCACCCAGTGTGAGTTTAAGCCACTGGGTCCAGTTCTTGAACCATGGTCGACTACTTGGGAGTCCAGTGGCATAACTATTATGCCAACTGCTAGTCCCTCAACTTCCTTTTATTACTTAAACTTATGTTAAAAGGAAAATTTATGTCACTGCATAAATTGAAATCTAATACTAAGCACCCTAAATAGAAGAAAACTTGAATAATAAACCTGTAACTGTTCATTATAAATGTCCATCTGGATATGACTAACAATCATATCACATCTTAAGATAGTTTGCCTACCACCCTTTGTGCAATACCACACCATTCTGAACTGTTTCTTTATTCTCAGGATTATAATGAGCCTTGAAGGCTGCTGTGGACTGAATTTTTGTGTGGCCCCTCCCCACAATTTGTATGTTGAATCCCTAATCCCTAATGTGATGGTATGAGGAGGTATAGCTTTTGGGAAGTAGTTAACTAATGAAACTAGAGTCTTCAGAAATGGAACTAGTGTCCCTATAAGCAGAGACACAAGAGAGGTGATTTCTCCTACCATGTGAGGACACAGTAAGAAGGTAGCTACCTGAAAACCAGAGAGTAGATCCTCGCCAGATGCCTTGACCTTGGACTTCCCAGCCTCTAGAACTGTGAGAAATCAGTGTCTATGATTTAAGCCACCAAGTCTAAAATATTTTTATTATAGTAGCCCAAACTGACAAGACAAAGACCATCTAATGACTGCCCTTCTCCATTCAATCCTAAAATATCCTACATAGTCTTTTGATTGATATCCTCCTGCCTCTGGTTGAACTTCTCTTATGAGGAAATGGAAAAGCTTTTGGTTCTGACCAGAACTGCCATCACACATTCTTCTTTGTACTTTAATGTTGACATAAGTATATAGCCTTTGAAGAACTCCTCCTAGTGGAAGCCAGACATAAGGCCACCTGGGTGTCCCCACCTTTGCACTTTCCCTCTTTTTATCTTCTCTTTTAACTTAGCCCCTGTGGAAGAAGGGCAAAGAAGTGCATAGGTGATTTTGGTGTGTTGAAGAGTATATTCAGGACTGAAGTTGGTTTATGTGCTTCACTTTTAGAACAAAAGGCACGGTGAGCTGTACCCAGTAAAAAATCTTTTGCCTTGGG
>NW_006159604.1:2307674-2312299 GCF_000334495.1 Tupaia belangeri chinensis | reverse complement strand
GAAATTCTGAATGTGTTTCTCCTGGTCCAGTTGCCTTTGAAATAGTTTCTGAAACCTTTACAGAAAAGGAAGTAGAAGAGAAGGAATGCCTCTAAAAAACAAAACCTTAGTAGGGCATCAGCAATAAACAAGGCCACTTGGCTGCGCATCTAACAAAGGATATGACGATAAGAAGAAAGGCATTCTTTCTCATTCTGCAATGGGAAAGCACCAGCATCTCAGGGGCCCTAGCAGATATATATGTGGCAACATATAGCAGTGCCCAGAAGACACAATTACTTAGTATAAGCCCCAAGTAATAAACAGGAGGGCAGCAAGAACAGCTCCTAGCAGGAAGCAGACATCCTGTGGATCCACATCATCATCATCATCATTATTATTTAATTTTTGCCAGAGGGCACATGTGCTCACTGGGGAGGGACAGAGACAGAAACAAAGTGAGAAAGCTCCCCCCCCATGGGGGATGGTCATACTGCAATCCCTCCTCCATCTCTCTCCCTCCCATTGGGACTTTGGGCATGCATGCACACATGCCCAATGTATTTCTCAAGCTGCTGGGGTCCAGGACTCGAACCACACAGTCAGTCATATGGGATCCAGCTGTCTTAACCACCATGTTATGGACTGGCCCAGGACTGATATTATTAAGGGGTCTTTTGTTAAGGGCTAAGTGCCACATGAGAGCTAGCGGCAAGAAGAGCTGATAAAATTTGTGAGACAATTGGTGGTATGACCTTTTATATACTTGCAGGCTAGCAAGGCCTGAGGAGATTCAGAGTATACATAGTTTAGAGGAAAAACATTATACCAAAGTCAGTTACCCCAGTTCCAGACATTACAGCACAAGGGGCGCATGCCCTCATAATGAAGGTCTTTTTATTTATTTTTTTCTTTTGTTTTTCTTTTTTTATTTTCTTCAGTGAAGGTCTCTTTCAAAACTCTTAACAATGCCTTTAAAATATAAAACATGGAGGCAAAGCTCACAGCAAAGACATGAAGTACTCTGCCCTGTCATTATTGTCAATTAGCCACTTGATCACAAACTATCACTTTAACATACAGGCACTGCAGCAACAAATGGGTCAGGGTAATTGGAGGCCAGCCACTTGTTTGCTAGGGAGGTAGAGCTATTAGGGTGATGTCTAGATGAGTTATTGAAGGAGAAGGATGCATTCATGGCATAAAATGGTTCCTTGAAATAGTTCTTATACAATAGCTCAGAAAGAAAAATAGGACTCTAGCTCTTTGCATGTCTGCTCCATCCAGACTGGAGTGGGGTCTGTCAGCGAGCTTCATGTTGACACAGGTGCTGGGCAGAGGTCAGAGAGGAGGATGCAGGTTGGAGATGCTGCCGTCAGGATCAGCACTGGAGATGGGGAGGAAACAGCTGTGTTTGGGTAGTAGCAGAGGGAGAGGACAGAGCAGGGTGTGCAAGGGCTCTATGGATCCTCTACTGACAGAATTCATTGGCCCAGCTCGGCTTGCTTGGCCCTGGGCAAAACAGCTCTGGGTAGCAACTGGAGGAAGGGGAAAGGGGAAAGGGTTTCCTGCATACCAGAAGCACTCAATGCATTCCTCAATGCAGTCAGTGGATACCTTTGTGTGGAAGGGGTACACCAAGGTCATAGACCTGGGCTGCAATTCCAAGTTTATTTTTTATTTTATAATTTCTTATTTACATTTAATCATACAGCTCTATAGCATGTAATGTGGTTTTTCAAAGTATGCACGTAGCACGTGACAATCAAACCAAGGCTATCCACTATAAATATATATATATATATCATCAGAGAGTTTTATGTTTTTGAAAAAGAATTATTTATTTAATTTTATGTATTATTATTTAATTTGCTATGGGGCATGTGCACTCACCAGATAGAGACACTGAGAGAGAGAGAGAGAAAGCAAGCAAGCTGCCAGGTCCAGGACTTGAACCACAGTCAGCCATGTGGGAGTCCAGGACCTTAATTACCATGCCACCTGCTGGCCCCAAGCTGTATGTTTTCTTAGAAGAATTATTTATTTAATTTTATTTATCATTATTTAAAATTTGCTACAGTGCACATGCACTCATGAGAGAGACAAAGAGAGAGAAAGAGGGAGGGAGGGAGAGAGGAAGTGAGAAAACAAACAGCTAGGACTGGGACTTGAACTGTGGTCAGCCATGTGGGAATCCAGTGCCTTAACTGCAACACTACCTGCTGGCCCTGAGCTTTACATTTTTCTGTCAAGTATTTCTTCCCTGATCCCGTCCCACCCACCCTCTACTATCTACTCTCCCCTCTCTACCCCTTTCCCATAGAGTCTTTGGTAGCTACACTTGTCTTCCCTACTGTTTATATCTTTGGATCTTTCTATTTCTGCCACAAAGTACAGACATTTGGTGTATATTGAGTGGGGATATAGTGTTTGTCCGACTTACTAAGTTCTTTCTTGTTTGTAATGTTTTGAATTCCTGGTTTTGGGGTATTGATCAGAAAAGGAAACTCCAAGGCAAGGAGCCTCTTCTCTCCTACAGTTCTCTCCTCACTCAGCTCTTCCCCTCGGGAGCCTCTTTGTTTCTTCATTTGTATGTGGGAGAAAGAAAGGAATAATAACCAAAGCCTATATTTGTTGAAGACTTTCCATGAGCCAGCTACTCAGAACAATCCTGAGAGGTAGGTATTTAATACTGGCCCCATTTTACAGACAAGGAAACTGAGGATCATTTACTCCTGCTTATTTCCTTCAGAACACTGATCACAATCTCTAATCATCTCATCTTGTTGATTTGTACCCTTGTCTGTTGGCCCCTATAGAATATACACACTATGAGAGGGGCTTTTTGTCTGTGTTGTTCATTGTGATGTATGTTCAGTGCCTAAAAGTGTGTTTTGCACACCACAGATTCATAGGTTGGTCAGATCTGGGAGTTGATTTTACTCTATTTACAAGGTAATTTTTTTTTTTTTTTTTAGAGAGAGAGAAAGATTTTCACTACAGGGCATGAGCACTCGCCAGAGAGATAGAGACAGAAAGTGAGAAAACAGCCCCTGGGGGGATGGCCATGCCACAATCCCTTCCCCTCCCTCTCCTCTCAGGATTTTGGGCACGCACACACATGTGCCTGGCATGAGTCTTTTTTTTTTTTTTTTTTTTTTGGGGTTTTTCGCCCTAGGGTGTGTGCTTGCATTAGAGGAAAAGAGGGAAATCTGAGAGATTTTCACTATAGGGCGAGTGCGCTCACCAGACAGACAGAGAGAGACAGAGAAACAGAAAGCGAGAAATCACCCCCACAGGGGGGATGGTCATGCTGCAATCCCTTCTCCTCCATTCTCCTCTCGGGATCTTGGGCATGCACGCACACATGCTTGGAGTGAGTTTTAAGCCACCGGGTCCGGGACGTGAACCGCGGTCAACTACGAGGGAGTCCAGCGACATAGCCATTACGCTAATTGCTGGTTCCCCCTGGCACTCACTTAGGCCATCAGTTCTGGGACTTGAGCCACGATTGGCTACATGGGAGTCCAGTGATGTAACCATTACACCATCTGCTGATCCCACAAGGTAATAATTTAATCTCCTAGTGTTTCATGGTTGCTGGAAGAAAACTAAAGACTTCAGGATCAGACACAACACAGTTCATGAGGGGATTTCACGAAGTTTGTGGAAAATGGAATGAAAGTAAGAGTTTATTTTGGTACAAACACAATTTTGAGATCTATGAATAGTTTTTCAAAATAGGTATTCCCATGAACTTTTTGAAGACTCCTCAAATTACTCAGCACAGCAAGTGGCATGAATGTTTGTTCCTTTACATCTGTTCCCTTTGTCCCCTAGGTCCACAGAGATGACACAGACGAACCGAGATGCATACTGTATATGTAGTCACTGCATCACAGCTGAGGGACACACACCAAATTTGAAGAACCCAGCATTTTGGGGAAGCAGTAAGTGTGCCCACTCTTCCTAGAAGGCAATGTTATCTCGTCCCTTAAAATTAATTGCTACAGGGACCAGCAGGTGTCATGGTGGTTAAAGTGTCTGGATTTCACATAGCTTGACCGCTTGGTTTGTGTCCAGAGCTGGTGGCATGAAAAACTGTGCTGGGCATGTGTGCAAGTGACCAAAATCCCAAGAGGAAAATGGAGAAGAGATTGCAGTGTGGCCATTTCCCAAGGGTGATTTCTCACTTTCCTTATATCTCTCTCGGCGAGCGCATGTGCCCTATAGCAAAAAACACTAAAAAATGAATACATAAAATAAAAATTATCTTAAAAAAGGCAGAGGCCTTGTCTCCATATCTGGTCTAGACTGAAAACTTATTGGGGACAAAACCGATGTGTATTCTTTGCAGCCCTCATAACTGTCAAAGTGTGTTGCACACAGCAGGTCCTTTAAATAACAAAGACAATGACAATAGCATCAGCAGCTGGCATTGGTGTCAAAGACCTAGATTGGAATTTTAGCTCTGATTCTAACTCCTTTTGTGACTCAGGGCACTTTCCTCCACTCCTTTCAACCTGCTTGTAAAATGGGCACAATATAAGATATTCTGAGAGAGGGTTGTTGTAATAGTGAGTGAATGACAGAGAAACAGAGAGGGGGAGGGGGAGAAAACATGCCTCCAATGGGATGTGGTCACT
>NW_006159604.1:2304792-2307079 GCF_000334495.1 Tupaia belangeri chinensis | reverse complement strand
AGAGGTTTTTGCTATAGGGCGCATGCGCTCGCCAGAGAGACAGAGAGAGACGGAGAGACAGAAAGCGAGAAATCACCCCCCCAGGGGAATGGCCACGCCGCAATCCCTTCTTCTCCGTTCTCCTCTGGGGATCTTGGGCACACACTCACATGCGCCTGGCGTGAGTTTAAGCCACCAGGTCCAGGACTAGAACCGCGGTTGACTACATGGGAGTCCAGCGACACAGCCATTATGCTAACTGCTGGTCCCAACATTCTTCTTCTTCTTTTTCTTCTTCTTCTTTTTTTGAGAGATTTTCACTATAGGGCGAGTGCGCTCACCAGACAGACAGAGAGAGACAGAGAAACAGAAAGCGAGAAATCACCCCCACAGGGGGGATGGTCATGCTGCAATCCCTTCTCCTCCATTCTCCTCTCGGGATCTTGGGCATGCACGCACACATGCTTGGAGTGAGTTTTAAGCCACCGGGTCCGGGACGTGAACCGCGGTCAACTACGAGGGAGTCCAGCGACATAGCCATTACGCTAATTGCTGGTTCCCCCTGGCACTCACTTAGGCCATCAGTTCTGGGACTTGAGCCACGATTGGCTACATGGGAGTCCAGTGATGTAACCATTACACCATCTGCTGATCCCACAAGGTAATAATTTAATCTCCTAGTGTTTCATGGTTGCTGGAAGAAAACTAAAGACTTCAGGATCAGACACAACACAGTTCATGAGGGGATTTCACGAAGTTTGTGGAAAATGGAATGAAAGTAAGAGTTTATTTTGGTACAAACACAATTTTGAGATCTATGAATAGTTTTTCAAAATAGGTATTCCCATGAACTTTTTGAAGACTCCTCAAATTACTCAGCACAGCAAGTGGCATGAATGTTTGTTCCTTTACATCTGTTCCCTTTGTCCCCTAGGTCCACAGAGATGACACAGACGAACCGAGATGCATACTGTATATGTAGTCACTGCATCACAGCTGAGGGACACACACCAAATTTGAAGAACCCAGCATTTTGGGGAAGCAGTAAGTGTGCCCACTCTTCCTAGAAGGCAATGTTATCTCGTCCCTTAAAATTAATTGCTACAGGGACCAGCAGGTGTCATGGTGGTTAAAGCGCCTGCATCTGGATTTCACATAGCTTGACCGCTTGGTTTGTGTCCAGAGCTGGTGGCATGAAAAACTGTGCTGGGCATGTGTGCAAGTGACCAAAATCCCAAGAGGAAAATGGAGAAGAGATTGCAGTGTGGCCATTTCCCAAGGGTGATTTCTCACTTTCCTTATATCTCTCTCGGCGAGCGCATGTGCCCTATAGCAAAAAACACTAAAAAATGAATACATAAAATAAAAATTATCTTAAAAAAGGCAGAGGCCTTGTCTCCATATCTGGTCTAGACTGAAAACTTATTGGGGACAAAACCGATGTGTATTCTTTGCAGCCCTCATAACTGTCAAAGTGTGTTGCACACAGCAGGTCCTTTAAATAACAAAGACAATGACAATAGCATCAGCAGCTGGCATTGGTGTCAAAGACCTAGATTGGAATTTTAGCTCTGATTCTAACTCCTTTTGTGACTCAGGGCACTTTCCTCCACTCCTTTCAACCTGCTTGTAAAATGGGCACAATATAAGATATTCTGAGAGAGGGTTGTTGTAATAGTGAGTGAATGACAGAGAAACAGAGAGGGGGAGGGGGAGAAAACATGCCTCCAATGGGATGTGGTCACTTTACAGTCCTTTGCCCTCCACTTCTCCATCCTGTCAGGATTTTATTTGTGCATGTACATGTGTCCAAGGTATTTTTCAAGCCACTGGGGCTGGAATTTGAACTGTGATTAGGTTATAGGGCTGGCCCGGATTGTTGTCATTTAAAATGGATCAAAATATTGCTTCAATTAGAAGAGTGCTTGGCATATAATAAATATTCAATACATGTTAGCTATTTATTGTTGCTATGATTATTGAGCCCCTAAATCCTCATCACACCTGAGCACAATATATGTTATCTTTTTTTTTCTGCACAAGGCTAAGAGAGATTAAAATATCTTAAAAAATATTTATGCTAGAAAGTGCATGCACATGCATAGAGAGAGAGAGAGAAGAAAAGAAAGAGGAGGAAGCACCCTTGACAGGGTATCATCATGCCATGATCTCCCTTCCCCAGCCCTCTAGCACCTCAGGATCCTGTACATTGAATGTTGAATGTTTTCAGGCCGACTTGTCAGCCATGTGGCTTCCAGCACTGCAGTTCAGTTTATGACCTGCTGATCCACCAGGCCAGGCCTAGATT
>NW_006159604.1:2295641-2304747 GCF_000334495.1 Tupaia belangeri chinensis | reverse complement strand
CACCAGAGAGAGACAGAGACAGAAAGCAAGAAATCACCCCCAGGAGGGATGGCCACACCACAACCCTTTCTCCTCCATTCTCCTCTTGGGGTTTTGGGCACGCACACACATGTGTTCAGCATGTGTTTCAAGCCACTAGGTTGGGACTTGGACCACGGTTGACTATGTGGGAATACAGCAATGTAACCACTATGCCATCTGCTGGTCCCATATTAAAGTAACTTTTACACAAAGTGGTAGAATGAAGTTTTGAGTCCTATTTCTGTTACATGAATTGAATGATTTCACCTTTTTTTAAGAAGAATGCTGGGCTTCCTGACATTTGTGCCATTTCTTTAATAAAATATTAGATCAAGACCCTCACAACTGCCAAGAGATGGGAGATCTTATCCAACTTTCCCCAGAAACCTGGCTACAGGAAATAGAGTGAGGGAGGAACTGAAGAGGTGGGAGGCCCTGGCTTTCTGAAAAACTGAAGGTGAGAACAGGGTGGGGAGGGAGGGCCAAAGTAAAATTAAATACAAATGTTGATGATATCACTGAAGCCAGGAAAATGACAACCCTCATCCACCAGCTGCAACAGGGCCTGGCTTCTAGCAGCTGGGAAGATTTTTGTACTCACTATGCAGGCAGGCAGTTCTCTGGGAGTCAGTGATTCCTTTTCTTTCTCCTGGGACCTGTGCAGGGAGGGGTGAAGAGCAACAGAGACCAAATAACATAATTCAAGGCCAAACAAATGCTTTCTTCTTGAAGATATCCAAGAGGACTATCTGCATCAGAACTGCTTGTCACCTCTTCCTAATTTGTTCAGGGAGAGTTCATTCCCTTCTCTTGGAATTTGAGCCAGCTGGGATGTGTGCACTTTGTCCCAATCTGAGCTCTCTGTGAAAGGCCTTTGAACTTGTCAAGCAACTCCAGGAAGTGGAAAAGGATCAAAGAGCAAAAGAGAATCATGGTTTAAGCCTCTTTTAAAGTCTAGTCTGGGTGTCCTGTGAAGAGGGAGGAGGCAGTTTCCTTGCTCAAGGGCATCACACAAAGAGCCGATCTGTGAATCTCCACAAAGAACTACTTGCACATAAATGCCAGAGCAGAGGAGGAGTGGAGTTTGTGACAGGCAGATTTTTGGACCCCTTTTCACACCCTCAAAAATCAGAACCTCTGGGAGCTGAGTGCCAGCAGGCAGTAATTATCAATAGAAAAAGCTTCCCAAGGTGAATCTAATGTAGAAGGAAGTCTGAGGACAGCTGGGTTAAAGCTGAGCCTTGGAAAGTTCTAATTCTGTCTCTGTCTCTCACCAACTTTGTGTTTGTGCAAGCTATTTAATTTCTCTTAGCCTTAGATTCTTCCTTAGTGAATAGAATAATAATAGGGACAGTCAGTGGCATGGTTGTTAAGGTGTCTGGATCCCATATGGCCAACCGCATGGGTCTAGTCCTGGACCTGGTGACTTGAGAAACATACTGGGTGCATGTGAGTGCATGCCCAAAATCTGGAAGGGAAAGATGGAAGAGAAGGGATTGCAGCATGACCATCCCCCATAGGGGGCTCTTTCTCACTTTCCCTTTCGCTCCTTCTTTCTCTTTCTTTGTCTCGGGTAAGTGTATACACCCTCCTTATAAAAAGAATAGAATGGGGCCAATAGATGGCATAGCAGTTATGTCACTGGACTCCTACATAATTGACCGTGGTTTGAATCCCAGCCTGGTACCTTGAAAATCATACCTGGAGCATATATACACGTGCCCATGATCCTGGGAGGAGAATGAAGGAGAAGGAATTGTGATGTGGCCATTCCCCTTGGGGAGTGATTTCTCACTTTCCCTTTCTCTCTCAGCCTCTGTTGCTCTCTGTCTCTCTCTAGCAAGCACACACACATTCAATAGCTAACTAAAATGGAAACAAAAACAAAACAATAAAATTAGCCCATGTAGCCATGGGTGGAGACAAATATCCGCACCATCGTGGAATCCGATGTTTTAATGAGAGAGACAGACAATAAATAGGATAATTAATTAAAATACTTTATATTAATGGTGATAAGTACAAAGGAGTAAAAGAAAGTAAGGACAGGGCATAGGGAACCAGGGATGGTATATGATACAGTTTGAATTAGGGTGGTCAAGCAAAGCTTCACAGAAAAAGCGACAGTCAGGAAAGCCTTGAATAAAGTTGCTGCTGTGAGCCATGCAGGTATCTTGAGGAAGAGAATTCTTGGTAGAGGGAATAGCCAGGGCAAAGAGCTCAAGTCATGGAACGTGCTTGATGTGTTCTGGGAAAAACAAGGCTCTTAGCGTGACCAGAGGGAAGTGAGTGAAGAGGAGAGAGGTAGAAGAGGAGGTTGGAGAGCTCATGGTGCTAGTGATGGGGTGGGCAAGTTGCTTAGAGCCCAGAGGGTCATTGTAAGGATGGGAACTTCTATTTTGAGTGAGGTGGAAAAACATTAGGTGGATTTTAAGGGAGGAGTGGAGTGATTTGACTTACAAAGGGTCACTCTGGCTTCTTTCTGAAGGAAACACTATCAAGGGCAAGGAGGGAAGGATGGAGGCAGTGTCAGAGGTTGGGGGAGTATTCTGATTGGGCGTTGTCCTCTGTTATCCTGCCCCCTGTGGAGATTGGTGGTGATGTTGGGGGAGGAGGTTGTGACTCTAGTCTTTGTGCCATATGGATAAAGGGAGAAGTAAATCAGATGTGAAAGGGTGCCTATTTGCAGATGTGGCTTCTTTAGATCAAGAGTCAAACACAACATGGGAATTTTAGTCCCTTCCTCTTTTTTTTTTAAATTTCCAAAGGGCCATATGCTCGAGAGAGAGAGAGAGAGAGAGAGAGAGAGAGAGAGAGAGAGGAGAGAGAGAGAGAGAGAGAGAAACGGAGAGAAAGCACTCCCATAGGGCATAGTCACTCCACAGTCTCTTTGCCATCTCTCCCCTCTTGCAATTTTGGGCACATACACATGTGCCTGGCATATTTCTCAAGTGCCCAGGTCTGGGACTCAAACTGTGTAGCCAACCATTTGGGATTGAGCTGCTCTAAATGTCTTGCTACTGGTAGGCCCAAATACCATGCTTTTAATGCCTCTTATTCCACCTCAGATCTCCCTTCCAACCTATTTCTTGAGGATCTTTAGACACATTATTATTATTATTATTATTTTATTATTATTATTATTTTTGTAGTGATCTATGTCTCTTATCCTGCTTTACTTCCTGCTCTCCACAGAGAAAGAGATAAGAACTGTTGCATTGACATGAGTGGCCACCTATAAAACAGCAGCAGAAGGTAGAGGCGTTTAATGTGCAAAATGGTCACTGTCCTGGAAAAAATTGATATCGTGGATGTGGACTTAATGGGACCCCTCAGAGAATGGGTTTCCAGGCAATGTAACAGTCTAATTGTGAGATAACCCACTTCTCGCCCATGCTTTTTTTTTTTTTTTCTTTCATTCTTTTTTTCTCTGTATTAGCTCACTTCTGAATATGAAAATAAGCTTTTACTGTGTGCTTATAATGTGCCAGGCACTGTGCTAGGTATTTTACAGACATGACCTTATTCAATCCACATAACTAGTAACATAGTTTTATCTTTATCCTGATTTTAGAGTTGAAGAAACTGAAGCTCTGAGAAATTAAATACCTTGCCCAAGGTGACACACTTGGTAAATGTCCAGACCAATCTGTCTGATGCTTAAGATAGCTTCAGCAACCAGTGTTTTGGCTATTGTGGACACTGTTGTGTGATTCCAGGGCTTCAGACAGGCCTTAGCATTGCCATGCCTGTCTCCTCTGAAAAGACTGCTCAGAGCTAGGAATGCAGTCAGGGAGGGAAGGTCAGGAGCCTACGCTGTGTGATGGCAGTTCTTGGAATGAAGTAGTTTCTTGACGATTTTTTTTTTTTTTACAAAGAACCCTAACATCAACTTATTTTCTTGTTATTAGGCTCTTGTAAATAGTAGACTTCAGAAAAGCACTGTTCAGTGCATTGATCGCAGTGTTATAAGGTTTCTGTAAGTATTCACAGCACCTTAGTTTGGTATACTCAAGTTTTGGTTTTGGTGGAGGGGTATGAGGGAACCAACTTGAATTAGCAGTGAATTTGATATCCAGAACAGTTTAAATAAATATAATGTTATTACTTGCAGTAACATTTAGTAACATGAGCTAATGCTTATAAAGTGACAAAGTGAGATATGTTTTAATAAACAGATAAGAAACAGGACCAGCAGGTGGCATGGCGGTTAGAGCACTGGATTCCACATGGCCAAATGCAGTTTGAGTCCTGGACCCAGTGGCTTGAAAAACATATGTAGTGTGTGTGCCCCAAATCCTGAGAGGAGAATGGAGAAGAAGGGATTATGGTGTTGTCATCCTCCTGGGGGGGAGGGTGATTTCTCACTTTTCCTCTCTCTGTCTCTCTTCAGTGAGCATATGTGCTCTAAGGCAAAAATCTAAAAAACAAAAACAAAACAATAAAAAACCCTCAATTTAATGTTCTATGCAATTAAGTTCTTAAATAGTTTTAAAATGTCCAAAAATGTTTACCTTTTAGAAGAAGAATAAAATCTTTCTTTGCCATTTTATTTAGTTGACTCTTTGTTTAACTAGGCTGATTTTCCACAGATCAATGCACCATATCTTGATCTCATTTCTGGTCTGAATTGTTGCAAAATTTGAATGAGAAGTTCTGTGCTAGATAGTTTTTGTCTGCTCCTTCAGATCCTCTCTCCATCCTTCATCTTGCACTCTGCCTTGGGAGTTTGACCAATAGGGATGACGTCAAAGATCTTCCTTTCCTTAGTCAGGTCAACATGATAAAGGCCTTTCTGACTGCTGTTACTAGCTCTGGGGCATCCTGCCTGTGCCTTTATAAATAGTCCATTAATTAACCCTCACCCCTCTCCAAATTATCCATTTTGAATGCATCATCTATTTCCTATTGACACAGGTTTTGAATTATGTCTTTATCTTTATTCAATCAGCAGAAATGAGAAATTGATCTCAGGGTGAGATGATGATAGTAGTAATTTGAATGTACAAAGCGCCATACAAGTCCGGTGATTGGCTAGTGTCAGAGAATACAGTGAACAAAAGAGTAATCATAGACCTGGTCATTGGGTTTCTGTGATGTGTTTTTCAGGAATCTGGGTATAAATGGATCATGATGAGTTAAAGATAGGACCAGATTAAAGGGTGATATTGACCTTGCTGGCCTTTTGCTTCTCTATCAAGTTTCTCTGACTCAGAATTCTGTCTTAGGAGTGGAGTTAAGGCATGACGCCCCAGTGGACTGTTATCAAATGCTCACAGTTGCTGTCAGGAGTAGGATAGAAACACTAGATTCAGGTAAGGGGCTTAGGAAAGGAGTCTGGGTCAAGAATAAAATAGACAATGTGCTCAGGAGCACATTGGATCATAAACTCTTTGAGGGAATGCATTGTGACTACCTTGATTGCTGCTGTTCTTTTATTAGTAACAAGCTAATAGACTGGCAAGTAGCAGGCATTCTATAAATATTTTGAGTGAATGATGAGTATATAAAGCTGAGAGAACATATAGACCTAATACACAATGAAGCTGGAGGGCTAACCTAGGGAGAATCACAACCTAGGTATCAAGGTCAGTGTTTGGGAACAGGAATGCTAATTTGCCTTCTTTGATTACAAGGGCACTAGCTGTGTGCATAATCCTTTGGGTAAATTAGATTATAGGAGCTGAGGACCAGAACCAATGGCTCACTGCTAATTTTAAACAGAGAAGACTGAACAAATGCGGATCTGATTTACCAAGGTCTTGGCGCTTAAGCAACTGAAAGTACAAGGAATTTTATTCTACTGAAAAAAAATGCCCATATGGCCTCTTCTCTGGACTGTATGTTCATGTTCACCACCCCCCATTATATGTTGAGGCTTTGATTCTTAATGCGATGATATTAGGAGGTAGGACTTTGGGGAGGTGATTAGTTCATGATGATTCAGGAAGATTATGATGCAGGAAATTGAGGTGCATGGGCCCAACACCCAATGCAGGACCAACAGCAAAAGACACAGATCTTCCCTTCCAATCACCAACCTAGGAACTGTGGAACCCACCTATAACCTACAAGCCCCCGCTTCTACATGTCCTTTGTCTCATGCTCATGAAAAGTTATAGATGTGGACACAGGAATAGTGAAGTGGAGGGTTTATTAAGAGAGGGAAGAAAGATCAGAGCTGCTAGGCAGTCCTGGAAAAGGGGTTGTCAATGAAATACTGAGCTGAGGGGTTTTTATCTGTGTCAGAGGGGCTTTGTTTGGGCTTCTTATTTTTATTTAGGTGTGTTCAGTCTCTGAGAAGAGAGAAGCAGCTTGCAGGAGGACTGGCTATCATATTGAGGAGAAATGCCAGCCCATTGACCAGCTTTGTGCTGCTCAAAAGGAGCTTGCAGGGACTGAGCTTCCTGCAGGGAGTACTGCTGTAGAATGGGGGAGTTGAGCTGTGTTGTGTGAAATCCTCCTTTCTTTTAGGTCTAGATCTCTGAGACCTGTCCTGTGATGCAGAATGAAATACCACAAATAAGTGTAACATAGGAAAGGAGAAGTTTCAATAGAAAAGTAAAGATTTCTAATAGGGAGGAAATACACTCCCATGCTTGAAAGGCATGTGGGTGGGCAGCTGTCAAAGAAGGACAACTGCCTTGGGCATGAGGTTAGGTGTTACTTTTATCCTGGGGGTTGATAAAGAATATTTAGCAGGGGAAGGTCTGTCATAGTATCTGGCTTCATTGTTTAGTTTCTGGGTTTTTCCTGCACTTGTGCAACTCTCTCAGGTGAAGAATTTAATTATCTTATCATGCATGCCCAGGGTGGTCTTTGAAGGAATCTGCTCAATTAGTTTATTGCCCCATTGGGAAACAGGATGTCCCATCCTAGGTGCTGCAATTTTGTATATGTGTGTGTCCATTTCCTATCATAGTGACTGTTCCTTGGGGATCCCTGCCCTATTTATCTACTCACTGGGTCTAATTTCTGAATCAGTGAGGGCAAAGACCTCATGGATAGGATTAGTGCCCCTTAAAGAAGAGATCACAGAGAGCCAGATAGCTCCTTCCAGGACATGAAAACATTGTAAGATGGTACTGTCTGTCAAGTAGAGAGCAAGCCCTCATCATATATTCTATCTGCTGGTACCTTGAATTTGGACTTCCCAGAACTATGAGAAATAAATATCTGTTGCTAAGCTATCCAGTTTATGTCATTTTGTTGTAGTTGCCAGAATGGGGTAAGGCAGCTTCTTTTTCTAGAAACACATGGAATAATTTTTAGGCGTTCTTGTCTAGGAATACAAGCTTATGTAGAAGATCTAATAGAAATCAGTGCATAATAGTTGATACTTATAATGACAAGGGTAATGATTTTATTTGAGACCAATGTACTAGTGAAATGTTTTAGAGGTTTTCTTTTTTTGAAAAATTATTTATTATTATTATTATTATTATTTAATTTACAATAGGGCATAAGTGCTCACCAGAGCACATGAGAAAGAAACAGAGATAGACAGAAAGTATGAAAGTGAGCTACCAGGTCCAGGATTCGAATATGAATGGCCATGTGGGAGTCCAACGCCTCAACCACCATGCCACCTCCTGGCCTGAAAATGTTTTGGAGTTTTAAAGGTGAGTGAATATGTGACTAGAGGAGACTTGATTTATTATTTCTTCTTAGATAGGCCTTTTGAAGACTTCTAGCTGGAAATGGATGGTAGGGAGTGGGACACCTAAAGTCACACTCAGCGTTTTAAATTAAGAAGGCAAGTTATAGTACTGGAAGGCTTGAAGTTTTGGGTATGTCAGATACTTCATTTAGGGAGCCTTTTGAAGCTTGTGTATATCACTATTTCTCTGCCCCATGTTGATCAGAATCAGTTGAGACTTACCAACTTAAGCAATTTTGCATCAGTTTGGACCACTATTTCCCCTTCCAAAGATCTGAAATGGGGAAAAGACTGAATTACAAGAAATAAAAACAAAAACAAAACAAAACAAAAAACACATTGGTTTGAAAGAGATGAAGTCAGTGACATTTAATGAGTTACCCAACAGTAACAGATTATGAGGATCCAATGCCCTCCTTCCTACCCCACCAGCCTCTTAACATTTCAGGTCAGCCCTGGTCACTAGAGCAGTGAGAGAGCACCTTCATAGCCCTTCTTAGCACCAGCTGACAAAAAAATGAGGTCATGTCTTTCTTTTACACAATTTTAATGTAATCCTCACTAGCATTAGCGAAAATTGCTTTTTGGTGGCTGGAGGGAAGCAAAGAGCACTTGACTGTCTCATCCTCATCCCCGACAGACTCCGGTAAAATGGAAAATTGTTGCAGTGGGAAGATCAGCTTCAGAGACTCTGATGGGGGCAGTAGGTTCAAATCAACCTTGATTAATCCATCTTCTGTGAAAATTGGTTGTGTAAAATGGTCGAGGTCATAAGGAGACACCTCAGTTCCTGGATCTTGTTCACAGAGCAATTGTTCTGTCTTTCTCATGTAGAACACTGAATGTGTCATAATTGTTATGGGGAGAAGGGATTCAGAAGAGGATTCAGAATAGGAAACAGAAGGTACAGAATGGGGAGAGGCAGAGGAGCTTAGAAAGTAGGGCTAAAAATAAAAGAGGAAGGGCATGGAAAAAAGCAAAATGTGAAAAAAGGAACAAGAGGTGAAAGGAAAGGGGGTTGTTATCAGCCTCAGCAGAGTATTGACATAACCACAAGGGTGTGCTAACAGCAAGAGCTGGAGAGCTAGCTGTAAAATTTAGATTAGGCAGAAGGAAAGATGGTGTCAAATCCAGCCTCCTGGGGGGAGGGCTGACAATTCAAATGCCAAATCCAAACAGGAAGGGAACAGGCTTAATTTCCTGGAGTTTGTGGGGGCTCTTTGCCTATGGAAAGTAGAGAGGAGAGCAGTTCTGAGGGTGCATGGCAGACATGGTGATGATGGCATTTCTATACTAGTTTGCCTAGGAGATCAGTCAGAATAGGACCCAGTCTAACTTCAAGATTAACATCATGAGGGTTGGAGCCCAGGGGAGACAGAAGCTGCCAGGTACGTGGGGGCCTAGGTAGATGTGGAGAGGCCGGTG
>NW_006159604.1:2291207-2295629 GCF_000334495.1 Tupaia belangeri chinensis | reverse complement strand
TCCTGCTATTTAGGACTTCATGCTAAGGGGACTGCAGGGCTGCTGCATGCACTTTTGTCAAGGGCACTGAAAGAAGGATGCTCTTGGCACTCTGATTCCCAATATCCTGGCAGCTGCAGGGGCTGGGCCTAAACAGTACTCCCTGCTAGATTACTGTGAGACGTAGATGAATATTAGCCTGCTTGCCTGATCTTAGGCCAGGGAGAGGACTGCACTTAAGGGGGAGTGGGTCTAAGAGAAGAAACGAGGGGTGGATAAAGGAAAAAAGCTGAAAGAAAAAAAAGTTGTAGAATCCTAGATTTAGGGAATTGGAGAAAAGGGAAGATGGTAAGATAAGGAAAGTGGACTCCTCTCTTCTACATCTTTCCAGTTTTGTACTTATTATCAATTTCTGAAAAAGAATCTTGTTCTCTAGTGATGATTTAAGAACATAATGGCTTTATGGATTTTCCACTCATTTGACCTGAGTCATTTCTTTTCCTTCCATTGTGGTGTATTGTACACCCCAGCTGTAATTATTCCCCAAATAATAGCTATTGCAGAGATGCCATCCTATATGCCACATCTAGGATTTTTCTGGATCATGGTGGTCATGGCACAACAGTGCTAAGGACATCAAGTGAAGGGTTTCTGGACCCTCATTCTTTCCTATTCATTAACTAGTGTCAGCATGATCTACGGAAGGGGGCTACCCAGGCAGCCTGACCCTGACTGTGTATGTGGGTCCCCTAGCTACTCTAATAATCAGAATCCTTTCAAAAAGAGTTGAAGACTCAGATACTCTGCTCTCTTAGGTGGTAAGGTGTGGCTGGCTTTCTTTATAAGATATGCTAGCTTCTTGTAGAGCTACAAGGGAGACAGTTTTCAGTGGCTTTTGTTTTTGCTGTTTCCAAAAGAACTTGTTATATCTATGTTCTGTGCTTTACGTGCTTCTGGTCAACTGCTCTCAGAAGGCTGCAAGGGCCAAATGCCACAAGTATTTATCTGATGTGGTCGTTACTCAGAATGTCAGCAGAGGCAAAATTAATGCTAATAGCAGGAAGAGTCTTTCATTGACCTTTGGAATATACATGGCTGTACTTAATTCATTCCACATGTTTGGTAACCATGCTGAGTTTACTAAAATGCTTAGTAATATTTTAAGCTCTTTCTAGTCAGCGAACATGTTTCTACCGCAGAATGGAAAGAGCACTGAACTGAAGGTCAGAGCACTGATCCTATCAGGTGTCAAGTTAATAAACTTGGACAAATTGATCACAATGTTCTCAATTTTAAAATGGGGATGCTGGGTTACAGCAGTGATTCTCAAACTTTGATATGCATTGCAATTACCTGGAGGACTTCTTCAATCACTGTTGGGTTCATCCCTTAGAGTTTCTGACTTAGAGGTTAGAGCCTGAACATTTGCATTTCCATAAATTACCAGGTGATGCTAATAGGCTGGTCTGGGAACCAAACTTTGACTAGATGGTTTCACCAAGACTACCTCTTTCTGAGACATAAGGATCTTGTAATGGTGTAGAACATGGAGCATAGTAGGGAATAACCAGAGGAAATAGAAGGCCAGTGCTGAGGTAATCTTTTAGCCAGAGATTGAGGTAGCATCCAATCTGTGACCCAAAGGGCAAAGAAAATCAGGCCCTTTCCCAAACTGTCATTGGGCTGACATCCTGTTTGGCTCAAGGTCCCTATTAGAATGTAACTATATTATCTAGAAAGATAAGGCATTATACTATCATCAGTTACTATTGGGTGGTTGGAAAAGTCATGATGTATTTTGTCTATGTTGTTAATGCAAAAATGCATCCTGACTTTTCTGACAACCCAATAGTTTGCTGAATACACTCCTGTCACTCAGGAGTGACAGGAGGGACTGGGCTATTGAACAGACAAGTTTTGAGTATGTAAAATGAGGGCTATACAAGATCATAGGAGGAGAATATAGGAGAAGAAATTGCCATGTGGTCATCCCCCCTGGAGAGGTGATTTCTCATTTTTTGTCTGTCTCTCTGTTGAGCACATGGACACAAAAAATCTGTCTAAAAAAAAAAAAACCTACCATGAGGGCTATGACAAGACTTGCTTTTTAAAGAACCAAGTGTCATACTGGGGGCTCTGGCTATCATGAGGACAGTAAAGACCTGAGGATCTGAATCACCTAAGGTTGGTGATGAAAACCAGCCTCTTTAAACCAGATAATCTTTGAAATAATATATAGTAGGAGAATATAAATGCCAATGGTTATTGGCAAAGTAACACTTACTTTATAATATATGAAGTGCTAGGAGAGAAAACATGGGGGCCACAGAGAGTTGTCAAAAGAAGTCCAGAAGGCAGAGACTTTGCTGCCTGATCTGGCAAAGGGATACCGAGACTACCAGGGACTATCCCAGGCAACACTGTTTCATAGTGCAAGTTTGTTGTTAGTGCTTTCTTTTCTATTTACTGAAAACTCACTATGTGCCAGATACTATACTAAAAACCTCAGGTGAATCATTATAGGTAATATTCACAATAATTCTAAAAACTACTCATTGACTTTTACACATAAGGAAACCAAAATTCAGAGAGGTCAGACAGGTTGCTCATAGTCACTCAGCTGATAAAGTAGCAGAATTAGGATTAGAACGTTGGTCTATTTAATGTCCAAAATTGCACTTAAAACTCAACTTTATCGAGTAATAATTTACATAAGATAAACCACACCCATTTAAAGCGTACAATTCAATTAGTTTTCACATATGAATATACTTGTGAAATCAACACCACAATCATATCTATCACCTGCAAAAGTTTCCACCTTTTTTTTTTTTTTTTTTTTTTTTCCATTTTTGCCCTTGCCCAGCCTCAGGCAACCCCATTCTGCTTTCTGTCACTACATATTCGTTTGCATTTCTCAGAGTTTTATATAAATGGAATCATCTTTTATGTACTCTTTTTTTTTTGAGGGGTCTGTTTCCATTTACTGGTATACTTTCAGATTCATCCTTATTATTGCATTTCCGAGTAGTACATTCCTTTTGCTTGCTGAGTAGTATTTCTTCTTCTTTTTTTTTTTTTACATTTCAAAAATTTTACTTTTATTCAGTGCAAATAAGACTAATACTGATGACTAGTAAATTTATCAAGGCAAAAATTTCAGGTTATAGGCATAGAAGGAAAAAAATGAAGTTCCTAAGTAATCAACCAGAAATCTAGTGGGTACACAATATTGGTTTTACTCATGATGATACATCACTCACAGAGAAAAGACCAATTTGTTCCTTCACAGTGGAAGACTAAAAGTATTTTTTCCCTTTAAATTAAATATTACAGAACCCAAGTCAAATTTGCATTTCTCTTTCATAACATACATGGCCAACAAGGTCCTGACATAGGAATCAAAAATAAATTCTTGGAATTTATGACCATAAAAACAAGATAAAGTACACAAAATTCCTCATGAAGAAACTAATTTGGTAATATTACCCCCAAAATAAAGGACATGTTCTATTAATCATATCCTTATTTCAGAAAAGAGGGATTAAACATTCAGGCCATAAGTTTATTTACAAACATATCTTGTATGCTCTGAATTTAAGAGTTTGATCCATTTTTCAGAGGTTGTGACTGCACCTCTTAAAATGTTCTTCATATTTATTAAATGGATGAATTAAAATGCCCTTATTTCTTAAGTAGTTGGTGTCTTACTATAAAGAAAGGTGCAGCAAATCCAGATCTAAAGTACAGAGTCTACGAGTAACCGCCACTTGCTTTCCACTGAAAATGGCAGATTCCTCCCCGGGCCCTCCTCATAGTGGTTCCTATGGACCATGGAGGTCGTGAACCTCCAGATGCTCTGTCCCAGTATGGTGCTGCTGGAAGCTCTGCAAGATGCAGAGTCTGAAGGCAGAAGAAATGGCCGCACTGCAACAACCCCTTTTTTTTTGTCAAGACCTTGTTCTCTAGCTACTGCTGAGTAGTATTCCATTGTGCATATGTACAGCATTTTCTATTTATTCATCCACTGGTTGATGGGCATTTGTTCCCAGGTTTTGCTTAATATGAGTAAAGTTCTCTTAGTATTTGTGTGGATATGCATTTTTATTTTTCTCATGGAAGTGACTTTGAATTTGAACTGTGACATGTAAACAAATTGGAAGTCATCACTTTATTTTGTACAAGAAAAAACTGGACAAACTGAAAGCAAGTAACTTTTCTTGAACTCTTCAGAGAAATAAGATCAGAGGACAAACTGCTACCCCAAAATCTGGAGAGACAGCTCTTTACAGAAAGATACAGCAACTGAGATTTGCTTACCTGGAGCAGAAGTCACTGGACTCCATAGTGGTAGTACTACTTACTTGATTAGTAATTTTGACAAATTGCTAGAGGCTGTGTAGGCTAGCAAGAGCGTTCTAAACTCCTGAGGGCCACAAAGGG
>NW_006159604.1:2283149-2291176 GCF_000334495.1 Tupaia belangeri chinensis | reverse complement strand
CACTGCCGCAGGCCTTCCCTTCAGTAATGCCACTAAATCTTCAAGGTGATCTGAAAAAGATGTCCTCTTGGCCCTGACTGGGGAATGGGGAAAGGAGCCACTGTACAACACACACCTAAAATGCTCTCCATAACAAAGTCTTCCTCTTCTGGTGGGAGAGGGACTCAATACACTTGGGAGAAGAGGGGTACCTCCCCATCCCCATCCCCCCCCCACCGCTTCCAGTCTGCTCCAGCATTTAAAACACAAACAAAAACAAAACTAAGAAAACGTAGTCAAGTTAAAACAGGGTTTCAAGGAAATAGATTGGGAATTCTATAATGAAAGAAAGCTATAGCCCTGGACAAGGGACAGACTTAGGAAGATCACATCCCAGAGATGCAGATTCACTAAAAAGTAAGACTTAATCAGATGATTATCAACTGCTCCCTCTCCTCCACAAACTACTACCACATCTACAAGCCTCCAGTGTGCTAACAGTAGATTACAGTTTAAAGAGCTGCAAAACAGATTCTCTAAGGAGGAGGACTTGGGGGAGTCCAGAGTCAAGAGGAGATTAAAGAGAAAGATGCTAAAGGAATTTGAAGCTTCTAGTACCTACAGCTATAGCACACAGCTCAATTCCTAACCAGATTAACATAAATACACTAAAAATCCATTTATTTGGGTTTCTTTTACCTCATACACCATCTTTGGCTTTCTACCAAAAGTTACGAGGTATGCCAACAGGCAGGAGAAAATAGGCTGAAGAGACAAAGCAACCATCAGAACCAGATTCTGAATCTGAATGTTAGAATTCTCAGGCAGGCAATTAAAAATTACGCTTGGGACCAGCAGATGGCACAATGGTTATGTTGCTGGACTCCCACATTGCTAACTGCAGTCTTAATCCCAGACCCAGTGGCGTAAAACTCATGCTGGGTGCATGTGCATGCATGTCCAAGATCCCAAGAGGAAAATGGAGGAGGAGGGATTGTGGCATGGCCATCCCTCCTACGGGGGTGATTTCTTGCTTTCTGTCTCTCTGGCGAGTGCATGCACCCTATAGCAATAATCTCTCTCTAAAAACAAAGCTATGATTAAAATATTAAGGCATCTAGTGAAAAAAGTCAACAACATGCAAGAACACAGTAATAGGAAGAATGCTTTCAATGGACTCATGTTAGACTTAACACAGATAAGGAAAGAATCAGTGAACTTGGAGATAGGTAAATAGAAACTTTCCAAACTGAAATACAAAAAGAAAAACATCATTATTATCATCAGAACATAACATTCAAGAACCATAGTACAATATCAAAAGGCACAATATGTCTCTTAGATAACTCCCTGTGGGTAGGCAGAATTCTATGATGGCTCCCAAGTACCCTGTCTCCAGGTCTACACGTCTACATAATTCTCTCCACAGGTAGGACCTGTGCTTATGGTGGGTAATAACTCCTGTGATTGGGTTATATTATGTGACAAAGGTGAAGGGATTTTGCAGATGTAATTAAAATCCCTAACTGGTTGACTTTGAGTTAATCAAACAAAGATTATCTTGTTTGGGCCTAACCCAATCAGGTGAGCTCTTTAAAGAGTCTAGTCAAGAAGTGATCTGCTATTCTGATAGAAGCAAACTGTTGTGAATTATGTAGCTGCAAAGATGAATTGTGGGCCAGCTTCATGAATTAATGGTTAAGGAAGCTGGATCCCACATGGATGACTCCGGTTTAAATCTTAACCGCAGTGGCTTGAAAAACATGCTGGGGGACCAGCAGATGACATAATGGTTACATTGCTGGATTCCTATGGAGTCGACCACAGTTTGAGTCCCGAACCCGGTGGCTTAAACTCATGCTGGATATGTGTAGGTGCATGCCCAAAATCCTGAGAGGAGAATGGAGGAGAGGGGATTGCGGCATGGTGTTCCCCCTGGAGGGTGATTTCTCACTTTCTGTCTCTCTGGTGATTGCACACATTCTATAGCAAAAATCTCTCTCAAAAAAAGGAAAACATGCTGGGCACACATATGTGTACACCTCATATCCTGATAGAATAGAGAAATGGAGGAGAAAGGACTGTGGTGTGACCATGCCTCACTGGGGAGTGCTTTCTCCTCTCTCTTTCTCTCTCTGGTGAGCATGAATGTCCTATGACAATTGAAAAAAGAAAGAAAGAAAGGAGTCTGTAAACAACCATACAATCTTGGAAGAAGACCTCAAACCTCAGATAAGACTGCAGCTCTGGCTGATACCTTGATGGAGGCTCTGGAAGACTGCAAATAGAGGACCCAGATAAGCCACATCATACTTCTGAACTGTGAGAAATGTGAGATAATAAATTTGTGTTGTTTTAAGCCACTGAGTTTGTAGTTATTTGCTGTGGAGCATAGAAAATTAATACCTATTAATTAATTATTAACTAATAGCTATGGATAGAATTCTTGGATCATACCTTATTGCCAAAGGGTATGTGTTTCACCAGAGAGAGACAGAAAGAGAGAGGGAGAGAAAAGGAGAGGGAAAAAAGCATCTTGTAAAGGAAAATGGTTACACTGTAATCCTCACCCCTCCATTTCTCCATCCTGTTGGGATTTGGGGCACAAATACTCATGTGCCCAGACTGCTTGTCAAGCATCTGGAGGGGCTTGAGCCAAGTGCTCAGCCATGTGGGATCTGACTCCCTTAACCTAATGGGGCCAACCTGTTTGTCAGTTTTTTTTTTAAACTAAACATGTAATTATTTGACCCAGTAATTGTACTTTAGGCATTTGTCTGAGATAAGTGAAAACATTGCATCCACACAAAAGTCTATATGTGAGTATTCTTTGCAGCCTTATTTGTAACACCTGAAATCTGGCACATCCATACCATGGAATACTATTCAGCAACAAAAGGAATATATTATTGATACCTAGAACACCTTGAATAGATATCAAGATCATTATACTAAGTGGAAAAAAAGCCAATCTTACAAGGTCACATGTTGTATGATTCCATTTATATAACATTCGCAAAATGACAACATTATAGAAATGGAGAACAGATTATTGGTTTGCCAGGGGTTGGGAATAGTAGAAGGGAGGTTGGTAGGTGTGACTTTAAAGGTGCAGCACGACACTGAGCTCCATAGAGACAGCGCCAGGGCAAGTGAGAGGCAGACGGGCACTGGGTGACTCTGCCTCGCGGAGGACAGATAACTAAGCATGGGCAAAGGAGTTCTAAGAGGCCAAGAGGCAAAATGTCATCGTATGCATTCTTTGTGCAAACTTGCCGGAGGGGCACAAGAAGAAACACCCAGATGCTTCAGTCAACTTCTCAGAGTTTTCTAAGAAGTGCTCAGAGAGGTGGAAGACCATGTCTGCTAAAGAGAAAGGAAAATTTGAAGATATAGTAAAGGCGGACAAGGCCCACTATGAAAGAGAAATGAAAACCTATAGCCCTCCTAAAGGGGAAACAAATAAGTTCAAAGGATCCCAATGTACCCAGGGGGTCTCCTTCAGCCATTTTCTTATTCTGTTTTGAATATCGCCCCAAAATCAAAGGAGAACATCCTGGTCTATCCATTGGTGATGCGGCAAAGGAACTGGGAGCGGTGTGGGAAAACACTGCTGCAGATGATAACAGCCTTAGGAAAAGAAGGTTGCTAAGCTGGAGGGAAAATACAAAAAGGATGTTGCTGCATACCGAGCTAAAGGAGAGCCTGATGCAGCAAAAATGGGAGTTGTCAAGGCTGAAAAGAGCAGGAAAAAGAAGGAGGAGGAGGAAGACGAGGAAGATGAAGAAGATGAGGAAGATCAAGAGAATAAAGATGGAGAAGACAATGATGAATAAGTTGGTTCTAGCACAGTTTTTTCCCTTTGTGTATAAAGCATTTAACTCCCTGTACACAACTCACTCCTTTTAAATAAAAATGATTGGAATGTAAGGCTGTGGAAGATTTGTTTTAAACTGTACAGTGTCTTTTTTTGTATAGTTAACACACGACCGAATGTGTCTTTAGATAGCCCTGTCCTGGTGGTATTTTCAATAGCCACTAACCCTTGCCTTGTACAGTGTGGGGGTTGTAAATTGGCATGGAAATTTAAAGCAGATTCTTGTTGGTGCACAGCACAAATTAGTTATATATGGGGATAGTAGTGTTTTCATCTTCAGTTGTCTCTGGATGCAGCTTATATGAAATAATTGTTCAGTTAAATGAATGCCACTCTGTAATTGCAAAAAAACCCCCAAAAAATCAGCTGTTTTGATGATGTTCTGAATGCTTCTAAGTAAATACAATTTTTATTAGTTGAAAAAAAGTGCATCACAAGGAGGGCCAGCAGGTGGTGTAGTGGTTGGGGTGCTGAACTCCCACATGGCTGACCATGGTTGGGTCCAGGACCTGGTGGCTTGAGAATAAGACTGGGCACGTGTGCCTGTGTACTCAATATTCCAAGAAGAGAATGGAGGAGAAGAGATTGCGGCATCACCAACACCGTTGGGGGGTTGATTTTTCACTTTACCTCCCTCTGTCTCTTTTGGCAAGCGCACATGCCCAAAAGAGAAGAAGGTGTAGGACAATGTTATTGTAGTGATAGAATAATCCTTTTTTTTTAAAAAAAAGAATTATTTTATTTAACTTTATTTATTATTATTTTCCAGTTTGATCAGAGAGAGACAGAGAAAGAGAGAGAGGAAAAGTGAGAAAGCAAGCCACCAGTTCTGGGACTCAAACTGTGGTCGGCCATGTGGGAGTCCAGCTTTCCTAACCACTATGCCACTTGCCAGCCCCTATAGAATAATTCTGTATCTTGACTGTGGGGGTGATTATACCCATTTGCACATGACAAAATGACAAGGACCATACATACCTTTACACCATCATCAATTTCTTGGCTTAGATATTGTACATAATTAGATAAGTAATCATAAGGAGAACTGGAATAAATGGTACATGAGACCACTCATACTATATTCGGAGCTCTTTTGATGCTCTAATTATTTAAAAATAAATGTAATAAATGATCTAAAAAATTTTACCTGAATTCTAGTATGCAGGCAAACATGTCATTTTGAAAATTAACTTGTTATTTTGAGCAATATGGGATGGGTGCATGGGTAGACTGTAATATTTTCTGTGTTTAGGGCCTCTCAGACATGGAATCTGGCCTAGTTTTCTGGTGTTTCAGTTTTCCCATCTGTAAATTAGAATGATAACAGCATCTACCTCATAGCATTATTCTGAGAATTAAATAAAACGATGTATCTAAAGTGCCTAGACCAGGATGTAGCACATCATAAGTGCTCCATAAAAGTTGGATGATGTCATTATTTTTGTCACCCATCCTTCATTCATCTATTTGGCAAATATTTCCTGAGCACTTACTATGTACCACGTGCTGGGATAAGCACTAGGGCTATGACATTGAATCACACAAATACGATTCCTATCTTTATGGTGTGTATCTAAAGTGCCTAGACCAGGATGTAGCACATCATAAGTGCTCCATAAAAGTTGGATGATGTCATTATTTTTGTCACCCATCCTTCATTCATCTATTTGGCAAATATTTCCTGAGCACTTACTATGTACCACGTGCTGGGATAAGCACTAGGGCTATGACATTGAATCACACAAATACGATTCCTATCTTTATGGTGTTTATGCTTCTGTTGGGAGGAGCAAGGCATTAAACAAAGAGATACATAACAAATTCAGGAAGTGAAATTTGCTATGAAAAAAATAAAGCAAGATAAGGATGTGCAGAATGAAAGGGTTTTGTTTCGTTGTTTAACCTTTTATTTAGAAATTATTCCAAACATACAGAAAAGTTTAAGAATAAAATTACTTATACACTTATTTTCTGTACCCTTCTCTCTTTCTTAATGTATATATACATACATACACATATACATACCCTCCCCACCAAGAAACTTAAAAGACGTAAAAGTTTATGGAAAAATGAAATTAATCTATGAGCTTTAGTGCAAAAAAAATGAAATTCATGGGGGACCAGCAGTTACCGTAATGGATATGTCACTGGACTCCCATGTAGCCAACCACGGTTTGAGTCCTGGACCTGGTGGCTTAAACTCACGCTAGGCGCGTGTGTGTGCATGCCCAAGATCCTGAGAGGAGAACGGAGGAGAAGGGATTGCGGAGTGGCCAACCCCCCTGGGAGGTGATTTCTCGCTTTCTGTCTCTCTGTCTCTCTGTCTCTCTCTGTCTCTCTGGCGAGCGTACGCGCCTTATAGCAAAAACCTCTCCCCCCCAAAAAAATTGAAATTCATGAGTAGATTATTCATAATATGCATTTTCCATGAAAATTTTGAAGACTCTCTCTCTCTCTCTCTCTCTCTCTCTCTCTGTGTATACATATGCAGGCACACTTAACATGTACAGGTTGACCTGAGAACAAAAGCCCAATCTTTCATATGGCTTTCAACATTACAGAACATTGCTCTAATATTGCACCATTGTGGCTTGGACCAACATTGGCATTTTTAAGAATAAGGCTCTTTTTAAAAAGTAGGACATGCTTCCTGTTGTATTTAAATTTATTTTTGCTATAGGGCATGTATGTTTGTCAGAGAGAGAGAGAGGGAAAGTGAGAAAGCATCTCCTTGGGAGGGTGGGGGTGATGATCAAGCTACAATCCCTTCTCCATTTTTCTGTCAGGATTTTGGGCATGTATACACACACACACACACACACACACACACACACAGAGCATGTTTTTCAAGCCACTACTGTGTTCAGAACTTGAACTGCATAGTCAATCATGTGGGATCCAGTCATGTTAATCACCACACCACTGGCTGGCCTGAACATGCCTTATTTTGGGTTCATCTGCTGTTTCTTCACGGTAAGATTTAGGTCATGCATCCCTAGGTGGAAAACTACCTAAGTGGTGCTGTGTTCATCTCAGGACATCACAGACGTACATGATACCCATCTGGCCCTCTTTGATAATGCTAATGTTGATCACCTTGTCCAGGTGCTTTCCAATTTTCCATTGTATGCTTACATTTTTTTTCTCTTGAAAGTAATAAGCAACTTGTGGGAATAGTGTTCTAGGCAAAGGGCGGAGTAAGTGTAAAGAACCCTGAATCAAGAATATGCCTGGAGTGTTGGAAAAATATTGAAGAAGTCAGTAATTCTAAAGTAGAGTGAATGAAGATGAGGGCAGAAGAAATAGAGGTCAGAGATGGAGGACATAGCAGACTATAAGGGCCATTTAAGAAAGTTAGCTTTGGGAACCAGCAGTTAGCGTAATGGCTATGTCGCTGGACTCCCACGTAGTCGACTGCGGTTCGCGTCCCGGACCCAGTGGCTTAAAACTCACGCCGGGTGCGTGTGTGTGCGCGCCCAAGATCCCAAGAAGAGAATGGAGGAGAAGGGATTGCAGTGTGACCATCCCCCCTGGGGGGTGATTTCTCACTTTCTGTCTCTATGTCTCTCTCTGTCTGTCTTGCGAGCGCACGCGACCTATAGCAAAAACCTCTCCCCGCCCCCCCAAAAAATAAAGTTAGCTTTATTCTGACTTAGAAAGCTAATGAAGGTTAAGAAGGAGCAGCCTGTCATTTAAAAAAAGTTATTATTATTCTTGTTATTATCATCATTATCTCAGGGCCCCCCGGTTTGAAGGAATTAGGTTTTAATGAAGCAACCCAGTCTCGAAATTATGCAACAAGTAGAAGCCTGGATTAAGGCAGAAGCCTAAAGACGTGCTGGGACCAAGATCATAGGTGAGTCAATAGGATGTAGTGGTGAACCCTGAAGGACTATTAGAGGGTCCCTTTGGACTTCCTGTTGACTGGCAGCACAAGACCCACACCCTAAGTGGAGCTCAACCTCCAGATGGTAGCAAGAGTGCATTTAAGAATGGAGGGAGGCTGCAGGGATTCTGAACCAGACAAGTTATTTTATTTTATTTATTTTTTTTTTTGGGAGAGGTTTTTGCTATAGGGCATGTGTGCTTACCAGACAGACAGAGACATAGAGACAGAAAGCGAGAAATGACCCCCTGGGGGGATGGCCACGCCGCAATCCCTTCTCCTCCA
>NW_006159604.1:2279961-2282983 GCF_000334495.1 Tupaia belangeri chinensis | reverse complement strand
GAAGCCACCGGGTCCGGGACTGGAACCAGAGTCGACTACATGGGAGTCCAGCGACATAGCCATTATGCCAACTGCTGGTCCTGCACTAGACAAGTTCTCATCCCTAGCAGCCAACTGTTTTCATTGGTGAGAACTCAGTACATTTGATAAATGAATTCTTCCTCATGGTCAAAGTCCAGTGGCCTTTTTCATAGTACGTGCTTACTCCCGCTTTTCATTCTGTGCCTCACTTGCCAAATATGCAATAAGTACTTTTTTACTGTGTTCCTGGAAATAGGTCCTTAGAGGCATTGCCTTGTCATTGCAAGCTAACCTTAAAACTGATCAATTAATAACTAGCGAGTGCTATGTTTTTAGGAGAGGTTATGGTGAGAGGGATGGGAGATGAGTACATTTCAATGTCGTGTTGGGGGAGATTAAGAGTGTAGGCTCTGGGGCTCTGGGGCTAGCAGGTAGTATAGTGGTTAAGGTGGTGGACTCCTGTGTGGCTGACTGTGGTTTGAGCCCTGGATCTGGTGGCTTAAAATCATGGTGGGTGTGTGCGCGCGAGCATGCTCAAAGTCCCAGGAAGGGAATGTGAGAGAAGGGATTGGAGCATAGCCATCCTCCTGGGGGCGAGGGGTGATTTCTCACTTTCCTTTTCACTGTCTCTCTCTGGCATGCATTCATGCCCTATGAAAAAAAGTGTGGGCTCTGGCATCAGAAGGTGGCTGACAAATCTCAGCTCTACTAGTTACTAGCTATGTAATCTTGGACAAGTTACTTAAACGTTTGTTCCTTTGTTTTTTTAATCTGTAAAATGAAGCTAGTGAGACCAGCAGATGGCATAATGGTTACATTGCTAGAGTTTGCAGTTTAAGTCCCAGAAATTGGTGGCTTCAAACTCACACCCAGCACATGTGTGTATGCGTGCCCAAGTTAGCGAGAAGAGAATGGAGAAGAAGGGATTGCGGCGTGGCCATCCCCCCTGGGGGGTGATTTCTCACTTTCTTTCTCTCTGTCTCTCCAGAGTGCACATGTGCCCTGTAGCAAAAATCTCTCCAAAATAAATAAATGAATAAATAAATAAAAACTAAAAAAAAACGAAGCTAGTGATAGGAGCTACCTTCCAACAATGTTGTGAGGATTTAAATGGGTTAATCTAAGGAAAGCACATAGAACAAAACTTGACATATTGGGTTGTCAGAAAAGTCATGATGCATTTTACAGAGAAAAAATACATCACAACTTTTCCGACAACCTAATAGTTATCACTCACTAAGCATTAGCTATTAGTTTTTATCGTTATTACTGTCCATCTTTGAGGGAATAGTTCAGATGAAAGAAATCCACAGCTATTCTTTGGTCCTCCTTCCCCTCCATGATTCTGGACTTTGACTCTTGAAGCTTGAATGAGGGGAATAAAAACCCTTCTTCATGTTCATGCATTTAAGGTAAAATAAAAATATTTTAAGAAACAAACCCAAAGAATAAAACAAACAAAGAAATCAGACATGATAGTATAGATTCACTGACTTTATCATCAAAATAATTATTTTTTATGTTTTGAGTATTTATGGAATACAAGTATTCTTATGTTCATCATTTAATGAAATGTTCACAAAAAAGCTGTGAGGTGGGCAAGGCAGGGATAATTAGCCCCATTTGACAGAAGAGAAACACTCAGTGAGACCATGACTCATAGTATCCAGTTTTTCTTTCTTTTCTTTTCTTTTTTTTTTTGAGAGTTTTTTTGCTATAGTGTGTGCTTGCCAGAAAGACAGAGAGAAACAGAGAGACAGAAAGCGAGAAATCACCCCCCAGGGGAGATGGCCATGCTGTAATCCCTTCTCCATTCTCCTCTCGGGATATTGGGCACACATGCACATGCACCCGGTGTGAAATGAAGCCACCGGGTCCAGGACTTGAACCACGGTTGCCTTCATGGGAGTCCAGCGACATAGCCATTAAGCCATCTGCTGGTCCTCATAGTATCCAGTTTTAAAAAGATGAGACAGAATTTTAACTTGGGCCTTTAGATTTCTAAGCCAGTGTTCTTTCAGTTGTACAGATGATATCCTGCCAAGACTAATTTTGTTCAGAGAACCCTTGGTTCATTTCCTTTGCACAAATCCTACTCTAGAGTCTCATTTGATTCTTCTCTATTCCTTTGCATGTTCCTCTATGCCAGGTGAAAAGTGTAGTTTGGATATTCCTGATATATTAGGTTGTCAGAAAAGTCATGACATATTTGTTTCTATGCAACAATGCATCACGACTTTCCTGACAATCCAATGCTTTTTAATCCCAGGGTAATACGGCAGTTAAAGAGTCATCCTGGGTTGAAGAAAGCATCATTTCTGCATTCCAAGAGCACTATGCGTCCTAGGTTACCAATGCCTAGTTGGCTGAGTGAGCTCCTAAAATTAGTTACATATTAAACTCAATTGTACTGGAAAGCGATCATCTACTTTGTCCTTTGGAAGAGCCCTGGAACCCAAAAGCTGGTAGACTAGACTGGCAGGTCTCTCAGTTCCAAGCTGTGTGGAGCAGCCAGGGTGAGTAGGAGTCTTCAGGGTCTCAGGAAGCCTTTCTAAGGAAGCAGGCAAGAGATGACAGTGAAAGCACCCTTTGTAGATTGCATCAGATACAGATTTCTGGGCGGGACCAGCAGTTAGCGTAATGGCTATGTTGCTGGCCTCCCACGTAGTCGACCACGGTTTGTGTCCTGGACCCGGTGGCTTAAACTCACGCCAGGTGCGTGTACATGTTTGTCCAAGATCCTGAGAGGAGAATGGAGAAGGGATTGTGGCATGGCCATACCCCATGGGGGGGTGATTTCTTGCTTTCTGTCTTTCTGTCTCTCTCTGTCTGTCTGGTGAGCGCACGCGCCCTATAGCGAAAACTTCTCAAAAAAAAAAAAAAGATACAGATCTCTGGGTAAGTTCAAAGGGGGAAAAAGACTGTCCATCCAACTCTTCTCTCAGTTTTCTCAAATACATTTATCTCACTTCTCAGAAAGTCACTCATTGATTTATATCTC